>NW_022985555.1:424694-426005 GCF_010093815.1 Pseudovirgaria hyperparasitica
ACGCGCTAAAGATAGTATATAGCTATATAAAATTCGTTAGAAAGGATATAATCCTAACGAAGATACTTAGGAACCTATAATAAATATTAGTAAAGTAGTAATATTAGTATATAAGTAGCGATTAGTAAAGGAAGCCGCGGAATCATAGAGAATTATACTAAAGTATAGTAATTCGATGTTTTTTTGTTAGGACGGGAACCACAATAGACCTATATGGACCATTCTAATCCATGCAGCCACGTAGTGGCCAGAGCTAGGTTAAGTTAGCTAAGTTAAGCGAGGTTACTATATAAGTAGACCGTATAAACCGATTCCTACTTATTAGGAATAAACCTCGTATAAGAGTAAGATTACTCTATAAATACATTCCTATATCTCTCTATAAACTATTAGACTACTATCCCACGTCTTTACTCTTTATATTTTAATTCCTCTCTATATAGCACGACGGTAGCTTATAGAGATAGCTCCTACTACGCGCTATAATACCCGTAGTACTACCTTATATAAGAGACTCTCTCTAAATCTAAACGAAGAGAATAGTCTCTCTACGACTACCTCTACTAATAAGTATACTCTATAGACTATCGCACTAATAACTAGTACGGTATTCTATATAACCGTGGAAGATTACCTAGATAATAAGGAAGGAGTCTATTATACTCCATCGCGGTCTAGTTTATACTATACTAGACCTATCCTTACTATAAGACTAGACCCTATTAACGTTAATGAATTAATTCGTTAGAACCGACTAACGTTAACCATACCTTACGATAATATATATACTAAGCTATACACGGAGAGGTAGCGTTAGACTTAGCTTAAGTAGTAACTTTACGAACTTAATAAAGCGTAAGGACGAACCGCTAGACTCGAAGCCATACTACGCGCTTTAGTACTAGTAGTAACTAACCTATACTAATATAGACTAACTTAAGCCGAAATAGTCTAACTAAGTCTATTACTATTCTAATTACCTCGGTCTAAGAAACTACCTTACTTTAACGGTAAAACTAGGAGGAGCTTTCACGAATAGTATTAGGACTTAGTCTTAGGTAGGACCCAACCTACACGTACCTTAGCTAACAGGGTTAGGAGGTGACGTGAAGGGCGGTAAACAGTCACGTGCTAGATAGATTAGCGTCCCTTTATATATATACTCTCGGATTTCTACCGAAAGGGTTTAGTAGTAATTCGTTCTATAATAGAATACACCCTATTATTCTATCTAACTATACTACTATCTAATAACCCTATTCTTATATTCGAATTACTCCCTATATAGTACTATAGTTAAGATAGTCTAAC
>NW_022985555.1:426015-429445 GCF_010093815.1 Pseudovirgaria hyperparasitica
TATTCTATCTAACTATACTACTATCTAATAACCCTATTCTTATATTCGAATTACTCCCTATATAGTACTATAGTTAAGATAGTCTAACTAGAACCAAGAAGGTCGATACGATCTACTATAGGGATAAGTAATACTATATTAAATAATAGGGATCCTCCATAATCGGCATTAATCCCGGCCGTTTCTAACCGAGAAGTGGAAATATTAGACTAAATCATGGAGCTTTTAGACGAAGAAATAGTAGATATACTAAGTAACTTCTAATAATATAAAGCCGGATAACGAGTCGTGGCGGAGCCACGTAAGGTATTATAATAAACCATCGCCGAACTTTAGAAATACGTCGCAAATTAGACTCGAGAGATTTAAACCCTTAAAGAATAGGTAGAACGCGCGAAACTCCTTATAAAGAGACGAGAACTTAAGGAGTCTCTTAAAGAACTACGCCGAACGATAGTAGGTGGACGACTTCCTATACTAATTCAGGCGGAATTAGTTCACCTACTATTAGAGTTGCGATAATCCACCGTATACCTAGCCGCTTCGTTACCGATTTACTCTACTCCTTTCCTAGGTATACTAAAATCTAAAGACCCGACTATATTTATAGGGAAGAACTAAAAGGAGTAGAAAGACTAGAAGAGAGACTACGAAAAGTACTTCCTTAATAACCCTCTACTCTTTTCTACTAAAGTATAACGCATTTCGTTCGGAGAATAATACCTAGACTTATAATCCCGCGATTAATGGGATAGATAGAAGGAAGTATAGCTACTATCTACGATAACCTAGAAACATTTAGCTATATTTATACTAAACACCCTCGGAACGGATAGAGAACGTAAAAGAAAGACACTATCTAAGTTAAGAAGCGTGGTATAACGACCGAACTAGACACCTACTTAACTACTATAATATCTCTAAAACCTATAGAATAATATCCCTACGCTATAGGAAAATATTTATATATTCTAGTTTCGCGAAGTACTACTTCCGTTAATCCACGAAAGACTAGGAATAGTATTATTAAGTTTTAACTATCTACACGAATTAGAGGAGAAAGCTAATAAACACTACCGCATTCTTAAGGAACGCGGCTCTCTAGGTAAAACCGACGAACCCTATACGGGTTAGAAACGAGGTCGATCGAATACGTTCGATTAAGAGTAATCTTACCGCGATTAGCGCTAGAAGAGTATAAATCGGGGTAGAAACGCGTTAAGAGGATACTAAAATAATTAAGGCGGTGCTTCTTAACGCGGAAAAGGATAAGGTATAGACTTAAATATAACGCCTATCGTAAAATAGTAGGATTATAGCGCACTTCGTTACTATAAGTATAGAGAAATAGAATATATTTCGCCTAACTATAAGAATCCGAAAAAAGAATAGGCTAGTACACGAGACCTAACCGCGTTCTTAGCTAAATTATATATACTTAGGAGGAGCCGCAGCGCCTTCCGGCGAGTAAAGACCTAATATTACTAAAAGTATTGTTATCTATAGTAAATAGTAATAAAACTATATAGGCTCTCGTGGACACTAGTATAGAAGATAACTATATTTTATTAATTCTTATAAAGGAGTGTAGATTATCGTACGATCTTAGTAAGGTTAGCCGAACTATCGTAGTTAATGAATATAAAGTTAGAACTTTAGGTAAAGCTATAACAAATTATAAAGTTCATAACTCGAAGATAATAAAATAGTAGATGTCTAATAAATTTATCGTGGCTAATATTAGCTAATAGAATATAATTCTAGAGATGCCTTAGCTTAGACACCTAAACTCTATCCTTGATTTTTAGAAGGAGATATTAACGTTCCGACGATACCGTGGTAAATTATACTAGTAAGTTATAACTATTAGTAAGGAGGCATAGAACCTTACTATACGGACCCGATCGTCGCTAATCTATCTTACGTCCTTATCGATTATTAATAAAGATAAGGATGATAGTAATAATCGGGGCGAAGACACGCTACCCAACGTATATTCGTAGTATACGGATGTGTTTTCGGTAGAAGATACGTTACTTCTCTCTAATCACGGGCCGTATAAGCTAAAGATCGAGCTTAAAGAGGGAGTAGACGTCCCTTATAGCCTACTTTACCTACTTTTAAGACTAGAACTCGAAGTTCTTCGTAAATACATTAAAGAATACCTTAAAAGAGGCTAGATACGTCGTAGTATATTATCGGCTAGCGTACCTATTCTCTTCGTAAAGAAGAAAGACGGAAGTTTACGTCTATGCGTCGACTATCGGGTACTAAATATAGTAACTAAGAAGAATCATCACCTATTACCGCTAGTTAGTAAATCTTTAGACTAATTAACGAAGGTAAAGTACTTTACGAAGCTAGATTTATAAGATATATATTACTAGCTTCGAATTCGTCGCGGAGATAAGTGGAAAACCGCATTTCGGACTAGATATAGTTATTTTAAGTATACTATTATGCCATTCGGGCTAATAAATGCGCTAGGAGCGTTTTAAGAATATATTAACACTATACTCGTAGGATTACTTAACGTGATTTGCGTAGTTTATCTCGATAATATACTAATTTACTCCGATAGCATATAGGATCATAAAGAACACGTGAAATCGGTGCTGAATTATCTAAGGTAGTATAAACTCTATATAAAATTATCTAAATATAAGTTTCACTAATAAGAAGTTAGGTTTCTTGGCTTTATTATAACATATAGCGGCCTAAAAATAGAGCCGGAGCGTGTAAAGACTATCATAGAATGGCTAGAACCTACTACTATATATTAAATTAGAATATTTATAGGTTTCGTAAACTATTATCGTAAATTTATTATAGGCTTCTTACGAATTACGGCGCCGCTTAATAAACTCATAGAGAATGGCGGTAAAATCCCTATAGGTAGGCGAGTATAGCGTAAAGCTAAGTCGGTTAAGATATAGTTAACGCCGGAAGCGCGAGATGCGTTCTAATCATTAAAGAATTACTTTATAACTACGCCGATTCTTAGGTATTTTAATCCTAAGAAGCATATTCGGGTCGAAACTAACGCGTTAGGATTCATAATTACTAGAATTATTAGTTAACCGTATAAAGATATAAAAGACAAGGTGTAATAGCACCTGGTCGCTTACTTTTCCCGTAAAATGGCGGATATAGAGACGTGTTATGACACGCACGACTAGGAACTACTTATAATCGTTAAGAGTTTTAAGTAATGGCGATATTATTTAGAAGGCTCTATATATTAGATCGAATTATTATTAGATCACGCAAATCTACGTTACTTTATGTTAACTAAGGTCCTTAATCGCCGATAAGTACGTTAGGCTAAGTGGATGTTAATATTTAACTTTAAAATCTTATATAAAGCTAGAAGAGAGAATAAAGCTAATCCTCTATCGCGGCGTGAAGATTATAAGAAATCGTTATAGAA
>NW_022985555.1:432185-488056 GCF_010093815.1 Pseudovirgaria hyperparasitica
CTAGTAGTAATCTATACTAATATAAGTAAATCTACGTAAAGTTCTTCGAACTTACTTAAATACCTATAAGTAATAATACTTCTTAGTTATATAAGTGCTATATATTATAGATTTAGTACTACTATAAGTAATATATAACGGAAAGCGATAACTATAATAATATATAGCTAGATTATTAGAGCCCGGCCTAGGTCGGGGTAGATTAATAGCTTTTAATATATCGGTAATATATACGAGATAGGGATTATTCGAAAGCGTCTATTTCTATACTAATTACTTTAGAGTATTAAGATTTTAGGAAACTATATTATAATTATTATTAATTTATATAGATTATTACGAATTATATTATTACTAGCTAAGGATAGTATAAAAATTAGTAAATTACGTAAATCGTACTAAATTATAGTAAATCTATATAAATCTATATCTATAAGAATCGGGTAATATACCTAATAATCTAAAAAACTCTATAAAGAGTTAAGAAGTTTTTTAAAGAAAGGAATATTTCTAAGAAAAGATTTTAATATAGGTAGTACCTAGGCTTACCTAATTATATTACGTAATACGCTAGGCCTAATTAGATAATCTTACCTATATAAGAAGTTAAGATAGATAAAATCTAGTTAATTAGGAAAACGCTTATATAAATCTTAGATTAGTAAATATTAGTAAGTATCTAAGACGAAGCGTAGAGAATAACTAAGGTCTTATAAGACTTAGAATAGGGATATAGAGATAGGTAATAATCTAGGTTACTAAGGGCAGCTTCCTAGAGAGAAGGGATAATTATTAGAACTTAGCCTTAGATAGGACCCGACCTATACGTACCTTAGCTAATAGGGTTAGAAGGTAATATAAAGGGCGGTAAATAGTCACGTGCTAGATAGATTAGCGTCTCTTTATATATATACTCTCGGATTCCTACTAAAAGGGTTCGGTAGTAATTCGTTCTATAATAGAATACACCCTATTATTCTATCTAACTATACTACTATCTAATAACCCTATTCTTACATTAGATCTATAGGCGATAATACTAGACTAGTAGAAACTATACTAGTAAGTAGTAATAGCGTAGGAGACTTTAGATTAGATACTATAGCCTTCTTACGTCCTAGTAGCTAATAAGACTTATAGATAATAGTATTCTCGAAGGTAAGGAATATAGCCTCTAGTAAATCCTTTCTTACTAGACTATAGATCTTATTAAGGAAGGTAAGAAGCTTATTCTAGTTATCTAGACTCTAGTCTAGAAGTATTAACTATTTCCTAGTATGACTAGATATTCCGAGCTTTATAGTAAAGTCTTAAGTCTTAAATAGCTAGTTATTAGTACCGAGAGCCTTATTAATTAACTACTAAATCTCCTCCTTATATAACTCCTTCTTAAACTTATACTAGGCTTCCGTCTTTAGTAATATAGCCTTAATAATCTTTCTAAAACTATCTACTCTAAGTTACTAATTTATATAGATAGACTATATTATCTTATTAAGAGCCGCGTTATTATTCTATAGATTCTTCTTCTTCTCCTCCTTAACTATATCTCTATAAACTAAAGTAGAGTTATTAGTATTATTAGATATATTATCTAGTAAGGCTAGAGGATCGCTTAATAAGGGTATATTAGAGGGCGCTAGTAGTATATTTTTACGCCTCGCCGCTATCTTCATAGCCCTTAATACCTTATCTATACTATACTAGAGCGCCTTTAATATAGATATATATAGCTATAGCCTAGAAGATAGTAGTAGAGGTTCTATTAAGTTATTCTATCTAAATTAAATATCTTTATACTACTTAGGAGATATAATAGATAGTATAAAATAGTTAAAAAAATACTAATATATAGCTAATATCGTATAATACTAATATATAATAGGTATTTTAATAGGTATATGAGTATTCGTTAACGATGCCGTAAAATGTTAATTATATATAAAAACGCGTGTTGGTGGCATAGACGTGCATCGGGCGCTAAGCTTTCCCATGTAACTATGGACAAACGGATGGTCTCACGCGAGCTGGGTCGGGTGTCTAGGGGCTTTGAGCTCTGGAATGCTCAACAGGTCTTGTGCTCAGCCGTCGTCTTTCTTCTTTTCTTTGGAATGCTTTGGTGCTTGTGATGAAGCTTTTCTTTCAAACCACCTACAGGTGCTAAGAGAGCTCGGAATCTCCCATTCAATTTTGTTGGGACTTCATCTGGTTGGCCGTTTCCTCTTTCGGTTTGCTGCCTGATGTGTGCCTCGGCTGCCCTAATTTACATCACGAGAGCTCAAGGTGCAGTGTGCACATGTACAAGACACTTTGGTTCCGTCTAAGACTCTCGCCGTAGCATAACCTGCATGAACCTGCATGCTTCATGTCCGTGTGATATATATGTGTAGATATACTATGTACCTTTCATTACAGCGTGAAACCATCAAACCATACTTCACTCATATCGTGACCCAGGGGTATCCGTGCCGATTCACCAAGATGCGCCGAAAACTTCTCTTAACACAATCAAAAGTTCAAAACTTCTTCATCGCTGTACAATGCGTACGCTTAGTCGTCCCAAGGGAAATCAGCAGCTTCCACTTTGGTGCACGTCAGATACGGCAGGCCACCCCCTTCTCTCCCAAGATCCAGCTCCAGGTAATTACGCATCAGAGGTTTAACCACGTCGCGAGCCAGGTTCTTTACTTCATCCATTCTTCTCTCGAACCTCTTCAGGTTCTCTCTATTATAGGTCTCCGGATTTATCTTTAGAAACCTCTTCAATTCGTCGTGACCGAGATAGGCGGAGCCAGCGGATCCTATTAGCCTGAATATCCTGCCGGTGCTGGAGCCCGTCGCAGGCACGGGTGGTAATGGCTGACTCATCGAGTTGTTTCTACCGTGTGATCGCGCTGGATCCTTGAGTATTGGCGGAGGCATGGGCGTAGTATGCTCTGCCAGCCATTGTCGAAATAGAGACATGGCGAGCCAGTCCAGCCAGTGATTTGAGGGCGTCACTCGCTCGCCTCTTGAAGTTGTTAGGGTCAGTCGAAACAGTTTGCCCTCTATCTTCGCCTTGATCTCGTCTAACTCATCGACTTTGTCCTCGATCAACTCCATGACAACTTCCGGCGTTTGTCCGCGTAGTTGACTGGAACCTGTCGGCCACTGGCCCACAACATGAATCAATGCTTCCGAGAATATTACTTTCGATCTTGCCAGATAACCGAGCTTTAGATAGCTTGGTGGATATTTCGCAATCTGCTTGAAAAGGCGGCCCTGGAACCGAAGCAAGTGATGATCTACTCTGGGCCCTATAACCTCCAGCGCATCGTACATATCGGCGAGTTGTAGGAGTGTCTTGCACTGAACGTAGGCAACCGCGATATTGACAGCATCAAGGGCAGGAGCGTAGTTGTAGAAGATGCGAAATAGATTGTCGTAGTCTTGCAGAAGGTCATTCATGGGATCTTGCGCGGCTTGTGCTTGCTGGACGTTCAGGGTGGAGAAGTTGGCCATGGACCGGAAGAAGCCTGCATTCGAGGGTGGGGGTTTGTTTCGTACCGGAGGTGGCTGTGGAGTATGATCACCTCCAAACAGCGTCTGTGTTGCTTCCTGTCGCTGTGTTAGCACTCATCTTGTGCAACATGCCAGCAGGGCCGGCTGCTGTGGTTTGCTCACCTTTTGCACTAGGATGGGCAGATCATTTTCCTCCCCATTTCCCCAGTCCAGTTCATACCTCCACCTCTTCTTCTGACCTAATTCTCCAGCTCCAGTCCTCACAAGCATGGCATCTTGCGAGCCTGGTCCTGAGGGCCCGTTGGACTCGGTCGTGCGTGACCATTCCTCGCTCGTTCCAGCCTCAAAGAAGCCGGAGCACTGCGACAATATCAAGCGATGCAACAAATATCTCTGATCTTTCCTTCCGTCCTGTGATTTCAGTATTATCTCGATATCGCCCGTGTGCGTAAAGACTGGGAATTCGTTCTGTGGCTGATATGCTGATCCACCATAGTGGGAGCGGTGCGGTCTATGCCGACGCACAGTTGAAGGTCGTGATGTCGCCGAAACGACTGAAGGAGTCCGCCGTGTGAGTGTCCGTTCTGCCGAGTCGGGATAGGAGACCATAGTGTTGTCGCAACGCGCTGGAAGAGCAGCGATGCCTCACTATACCGGACTCGTGGTTGGCGACAAAACACAGCGCGCGAAGTGCATATAGAGATCAGACGTTCGAGCCGCCCGGCAAAAGGTCTTTGTGACTCTCCTCCGTGATCGAAGCTGAGGTGTCAATGCACTCACTGCAGGCTGATTGGATTTCGTCCCAAGGTCCGTACAAGGAACAGGTCCCTTGAGAATCACTGGACAGCGGGGCCGATGAGGTGAGGCTAGTATCCGACGCCAGGAACAGACGGGGATAGGTGGACAGCCGAAAATCACGGGAGTTTCTCAAAGGTGTTGCGATACATGGACAATGATTGTCTTCGCTGCTCAGTACGCAGAAAGTGTTTCAAAATCGATTTACAAGTCGTAAAGCGAAAGGCGCGCTCGTCCGTGGCGAGTTGAGCCCTAACTCACCCGATGCATCTGTTGCATGTCTGCGGCTTCGGTTCATCCGTATATCCATAGTTGCATGGGAAAGCTTGGCGCCCGATGTTCGCCGTGTCACCAACACACACGATTTAGTATAATCGACATTTTTATCTATTACTACTATAGTATACTTATATAGTATCTATAACTATATAGTATAGTATTAAAGAGGTAGTATAACTAATATATAGTACTATTAACCCCTAATACCTCCCCTATATCTATCTAGAGTACCTTTAAATATAGAGGTATATACCTAGCTAGACGTAAGAATATCTCTATATAACTACTCTTTTTTTATAGTTTTAGAGGTATTATAGATAATATAAAGTAATATAAAGGCTATAGAGATATAATAAGGATTATATAGAACTAATATTTAGTAATATTTAGTACTATATAAGTATTATACGGCGGTAATAGATAAAAATGTCGATTATACTAAATCGTGTGTGTTGGTGACACGGCGAACATCGGGCGCCAAGCTTTCCCATGCAACTATGGATATACGGATGCGGATTGGTCACTGCTGTTCCGCCAATAGAAAAGTGTAGCCGCACCAAGACGATCCAAGTGTGGCGCAGTCACGCATCTACACAGCTGCCCATGAATATTTTGATTCAGCTTCGCTTCGATCCTACTCCAGTGAATATAATACTTCATACATATGTTTATACAGTCAATACCGTACATCCATGAATGTCATTCGACAGACGTGCACTACCGACGCTTGATAAATTCGGCGCCGTCCATCCATGGTCGGAGTACCTCCGGTATCCTCACACTCTTCTCTGCAGCATCCCAGTGGTTCTCGAGTAAGCAGGCGAGGACTCTAGGCACAGCTAGGGCTGTTCCATTCAATGTATACGGGAATTCTAGTCGTCCACCTTTATTCTCAATGCGAACTTGCGTAGCTAGGCGTCGTGTCTGATAGTCGGTACAATTCGACAGCGAAGAAACTTCTCCCCAACCTTCATGCTTCTGTTGCCGTGATGGAAAGTATGCTTCAATATCCTGTTTCCTTGTCGCGCTGGCTCCGAGATCGTTGGATGGCATCTCCAGAATACGGCAATGCAATCCCAACGATTCCAGAATTTCCTTCTGCATGTCGAGCATCTCTTCGAAAATCTGTTGTGACTGTTGTGGCTTTGGCTCGCCAAAATGTTCACCGGAGCAGTTATCAGGAAGAGTCCAGGCAAACATCTCAACCTTTGTGAACTCATGGACCCTGTATAGACCTTTTGCGTCAACACCTCGTGCTCCTGCCTCAGCGCGATAACACCTGTTGACGCCAATAACCTTGAGCGGAAGATCCGCGTCTGGGATAGATTGACTTGCTTTCATTGCAGCCAATGGTATCTCGGCGGTCCCAGCAAGTGCGAGACTAGGTCTTCCTTTGTCTTTCTCTAATTGTTCTAGAGTATAGATCTGTTGCTCCTCGCCCTGGTCGCGAGGTTGGAATCCACAGGCAGCCGCCATATGAGTGTAGACAATCGATGGCGGAGATACTGCCATCCATCCTCGCTTCCTGGCCACGCTGAGTGCATACTGTATGAGAGCATACTCCAACATGGCACCTTCATTGATGAGGTAATACCAGCCCCATCCGGAGGTAGTCGCAGCAGCAGTGAAGTCCAATAGTTGCAGCTCTGTGCCAATATCGACGTGAGATATCCCGACACCTTCTGCTGGAGGTGGTGGCTCATTGATATAACCAACAGTGTGCGGTGTGGAACCAAGGGGTGTTGAGGTACTGGAAAGATTTGGGAGTCCCCAAGCTAAGTCCTCTATCTGCTGTTGTATTGACTTTTGCTCCTCCTCAAAGCCACTCAATGGAACTTTCAAACTTTTTGCTTCTTTGATAATCGCTTCTTTGCTTAGGATCTCTGTTGTTGATGCGGCTTTACTTTTGCCTTTGGAGACCACCTGTTTCAGCATCGCTTGTAGATCATTGTTTCGAGTACGGAGCCGCCTAGCCTCATGCTCACAGGTTTGCCATCTACCAAACAGCTCAGCTATCTGCCATGAGTTTCCTTCTAAGCTAGCGTAGTTGCGCTCGACGCAGTTTTGGCTGTACAAGCCCGGATTCAGTCGTATGTGCTTTATGTCCAGGGTCGGCTTTGGTGCAATTGAGGGCCTCACGTAGGACCTAGGATGCTCCGTAGTCCGTCCATTCCGAAATGCTTTCCTCCCGATGAATCGAGCAGGACAACACCTTTTCAGCATGAGTACCGATGTTAAAATCGTGGTCATGAATACAGAGTCACGAGATGTAACAATGTCAGTCAGGATTGAAACTGCCAAGACATCGGCGAAAATTCGGAATAGCTATCCAAGCAACGCGTCTCACGCCCAACGCGTCTTCATCGATTCACTGTAATTCACTGTCAACGGAAGTGTCCAATGGAAGTACGACCTCAATGGCAGACCGTGTCGCTGAGGCACATGTCAATTTGAAAAGACGGGCAGAAGAACACTTGACAGCCTCCGCCCTGAAAGTCGCACGCCATGAACCCAAACCACCAAACCCCTGGATTTGCACTTCGAAAGAACGCTTGGCGGGTATGGGTACCCCGTATCGTGTATCCAGATCATCCTTTGAATGGGACCGACAATGAAGTCCATGTTCTTCCTTACCCCTTGACTCTGTTCCCAAAATCATCGTGGCGCAGATTTCATGACATCAACCCCTCCGGTACTACTGATTCTCACTACGTATGCCGCCATTGCAACAGAGACCGTGGCGAACCTCCTGCGCATAAGCGCAAACTCTTTCTTGTTGCTGAAAGACTGTGCTGGGGCTTTGGGGCTACATTGACTTTGAGTAAAGACATTAATGAGATGCTGTTATGGCAGGTCAACTACAGCCTTGGGCTCCTGGATCCATTCATTGAACCTCCAGGACAAAAGCCCGGTGGTACATATAGTCAGAACAACGAATGGTACCCGTTCGCTTCGGAATACGAGATGGAAGCGGCTATGACTCTGGTTAGTAAGCCGGATGCCTTTTCCAAACATTCATTCAAAACATGGCTCGGAATTTTGGATGCATTCGACCCGCCTGCAAGCGACGTTCATGAGCCTAGGCAAAGCCCTTTGGCAGATACAGATGGGAATGCTCGACGCAATGTTGAAGAGCTAGCTAAGGAGAGCATTACTCCAAATCAAAACAACGTCCTACAGCCAGCATCCTGTAGCAGAATATCACAAACAGACAGTCAGATCGGCTCATACAGAACACTTGTGAGCTTCTACGCGCTTCTAGATAAGATTGAAAGGACATCATACGTCGGATCACGCTTTCTGGAAGCTTATGCAGACCATGTCCGCAACGATATATGCCAGGACTGCTGGTTCACGCATCTCGTGAAACCCGATATGTCAGACGAAGATCATGCGTCACTTTTCATGCCAGAGCAATCGACAAGTGCGGCTTCCACATCAACACTTGCATCGCAAGCACAAGTACAAGAACAAACTGCATCACTAGCGTCGTCTTCCGCTTCAAGCTCTAACTTGGGAGCAGTCATGCAGCAACCAAGTACGCAGCTACAACAACGGAGACATTCACCGCAGCCGCAACAACCCGATCAAACCGCAACGCCTGTTCAATCTGAAGCATTGTGTGTCAGTACAGGGTCGTTCGGTAATTTGTCACCAGCGCCAAATTCATTTTTGCCAAATAGGTCGCACGCTTTCTCACCTCGACAATACTTACCGCCCACCTCCTTAGGGACTGCGATCTCTAGCCGGCATGAGGCTCCTTGTGCCCGCGGCCCGGCCCTACCAAATAGTTCTTCCACTTCTGCCCTTTCAGTCGAAAGAAACCAATCCATACGTCTTGCTTCAGTCTCTAGCTCATCGACTAAAACATCACAATTCCCACATGTTCCATCATCGGAACAAGCTACGCCTTCAATGCATGCACAGCGATCATGTCCGACACGAGCAGCATATCCTGAGAATGTAGAAATAGAGGGATTAGCGCGGCCGACCGGAGGTGCAGCATCATCTGAACAACGAGCAAGCTCGCGAGGAGCAGCGTCACTCAATCAAGGAGCCATATTTTCACCATCTCAAGCGAAGTCTTCAACAAAAGCAGTGCAGTTATCTGTTGGAGACCATATAGGAAAGGATGCTTCTGACGGTCTGGGATCGCCGCAAATTCCGATATCCACTCATTGCCGCCGACTATGGAACCATGCTGGCTCAGCCGCCCAGATCAAGAACGACTTCAAGGCCGGAAACCCGCTTCAGGTCTTGTTCAATATTTATAGGGTGCCAGGGTACGCTAGGGTCCGCGTGCAGGCATACTTGGAGAACTGTGCTCCGCGAGCTTACGAAGAAAAGATGACCCTTCAATGTGTATACGCTGCGCATATTCACTGTACTGCCTGCTCTCCTTCGTCCATATCAGAACGGAAAGAGACGGAGCTCGCTGACAAGTCGACACAGCCAGTCAGTCGAAGGTCGAATGAAAATGGACATATAACAATCTCTGCAACCCTGCAATCGGCCTCGTCTGTTATGACTGATCCAAGACCATTGAACTACTTTGTGGATACGGAGAACGCTGTCCTGCACTCTGCACTTGATCCTGCTCCTTCAACCCAGCCGCTCCAGAGCATACGTGGAGGCAGTTGTCATGTAGCCAGTAGAGCTGCTTGCTACACCATGGTACCGAAGAAGCCGGATACTCCAGCTCGTCCGCGTGGCCTCGGTTTGAGCATCATTGCACCAACATCGATCACGTCGCTCCCGTCATCGAGGAATTGCCGGTCGCCAGGTGCCGATGGACGCATGACTGCCAGTGAAGGAGGATCGTTGAACAAGATACAGGATACGAGGAAGAGCGAGAGTGCCCCTCAAATCGGATCGACAGGAAGATGGAATAGGACTCGTGCTAAGAATCAGAGTAGTGTCGATTCCAGTTCACGCGCTGTTGTCTCAACCTTGTTTTCTACTGGTCAATCAACTTGCCTTGCTAGCCTCGAATTCTTCTTTGCTGGATTATTGCCAACTTTGACATTTTACGATGCCTACGGTCTTGTGGGGCGTCACGGTGGCAAAGTTACCGCTGTACCTAGCAAGAGGACAAACTACGCTGTCCTCGGCGCCGATGTCGATTCCATCATACACCAGGTGATAAAGCAGAATAACATAAAGAGCATCACTGAAAATGGTCTTTACGAGCTGATTCGTTGTTTATCTACGAATATCGAAGTCAGTAGTGCTGCGGGTTCTCGTGCAGAAATGCGGCATTCTGTCTCGTCACCACATCATATCAACGTAGACCCACGGCTTGAAACTGCTGGCAGAATAGCCAGGGAAACCTCGCAGCGCGTTGGGGTTTCGCAAGGTCCTATGACGAACATACAAACCACCTTGAATTCTGATATACCCACCATTCCAGTCCAACCCACTCACCGAGTTTCAACGGACTTCACGACTGGTATTCCGGAAGGAACTGTTCAAGCTGGAATAGGCTGTTCGAAACAGAATACCCATCCTGAGCCTGACACTTCGAGGGAGACTGTATCAATAGCGAGCATTGAACTGGTCCCATCGCCCAGACGGTCCACTAGTCAGCAGAAGACCATAGCACGCGTTCCCTCTCTCGCATCGCCTTCGATGTCACCCACACGTGAGCCCGACAGAACAAAGGAAACCGCGAATCCCTCATCAATGACTGCCCCTGCAGCACCGTCTACAAAAAGTCCGAAGACTCCAAGCAGTGGAAACTCAGCAACGAACCGCCGACACGATGAGTTGATCAAACGGTGGAAGAATAACCACCAAAGTATCGAGCGAGAACGTCTGGGAGGGCACAAACCTGCACCAGGCAAAACTAGTGACAACAACCAAGCGGCCAAAATCGACAGCCCTCTACAGTCCACTCCAAGCCAGCGAGTACAACCATTCAGCTCCTCGGCCAAGGACAAAGCAGCATCAATCCGCACCCCCAGCTCCAAGCATATATTAACTCCCATCCCCAAATCTTCGCAACTCCCAAAACCGACCCCACCCTCATCCTCCCAACCAGCCCGAAACAGCGCCCTCGCTGCCAAATTCGCCTTCCTCACCACACCACTCCCTCCACTCCCAACCGCTGTACCCGCAAGAAACTCTCACTCCCTCTCCCGAACGGCCGCATCCCAAAAACCCCCATCTTACAGCCAGTTGCAGTCGACACTCAAATTCTCATCCAGCCCAGTCCCTAAATCCGAACGCTCACCTTCCAGTCAAAACGCACGCCGCACCCCGCTTCGACCGACAACCTCGAATCGCGGCTCCAGCGCTTGTCCGATTATGTGTGACTCGCCGAGTCCGCCGCCCATGGTGCGGGGGAGACTGCATGGCACTTCGACTCCTAATGGAGCTTCTAGAGGAGGGAAGGCGGTGAGGAATCATGGGAGGAGTGCGAACGGGAATGATGTGCCACCGCCTTCGACCGCGGCATTTTGAGATTGATATGAGTTGTATGGCTGTAATCGTGATTGGATCGTGCAAAGCTTGATTTTGGTTGATTTTGGCAACTCATCATGCCTTGGATAGTGCTCTGGAAATGGGCTTGCGTCTCCGGGACATTCTCGAAAAGGAGAGGTTCGGGGCTTTGTGGCAAAAGTCGATTAGTATAGCATTCCTGGTAGCATGTGTTTGGAGATACCCCCTTTTGCACGGCCTAACATAGCGTAGCGTTACGTAGCATTGCGGAAGCAAGCATAGCACACACATAGTAGTATAAAGCTGGCTTGATATCAAGATCTGGTTTTCGCAAAGTCGAATTTGCCAGTACCCAACAGCACTTTGGCCTCTCCCTCCCAAGGAGAAGTTAAGTCGAGAGCGACGCATATTTCGAACTGTGGATCTTTCAGAAAATGGATCAACCTGAATTGAGGTCTTCTCTATCGACCGCTCTATACCGCGATCCGACACAGACACACAGACACACAGACATAAAACGAACAAGAAGAGCGGAGTCTGCAAATCCCATCCCACGCTCGCGTATACCGACCGCCCATGCATGCCCAAGTAGAAAGCCATCATCATGACACACAGAAGACGGACGTAAAAGAAAAATGCCCTCAAAAATGCCAGAACCGCTCGTAGGAAAGAAGATCGAAATCCGTCATAGCTCCCAATGGAATTGAGAAAAAAAATCGTATTCATGCTGCAAGACGTACTATTCCATTATCCGTGGCCAAAAGTGCGCAAAAAGGCCCACAGACCGGCCCCACACAGCACCGGAATGGTCACGTTGTCGTCCCAGCCAAACAGATCGATTGCCTCGCTCACGCTGCCCACGAGACCGGCCCAGATGCTCATGACGCCGAGTGCGAGACCGCCTGAGATGGTGACCACCTCCTTGGACACACCGAGCAGCTCCCGGACCTGTCCTGGAAGCACGAGCGCGCCCTGAAATGCGAACGCGTAGCGGCCGGTGTCGTACTCGGCGGGCGTGTAGTGCGAGATGACGCCCCAGAAGAGCCCTGCGGTGGCGATACCGGTGATGAAGGCCGCAATGCTACCCGCGAGACTCTTTCCGCGGCGGACTTGCGGGGTGTATTTGCCCCATAGGCGGCCGAAGGTTGATGCGGCGGTGTCGCACCAGGAGAGAAGGAGGATGCTCATGACGCCGATGTCTTTGGGGAGGAGTAGGAGTACGAGGTATGCACCGAGGAGATAGGATATGGTGCCGTTCCAGCCATCGACTTCGGATTCGCGCATTAGGGCGCCCAAGCAGCGGATGTAGAAGCGGTTCACCGAGGGGTAGTTGTGGCGGATGACGTCAGTTGCGGCGATGGGGATGAGCAGAGTGAGAAGGACAGGGTGAATTGAGGTGGGTTGGCGGCCGGTAGTGTAGAGATAGAGGGTTACGAAGCCAATGGAGACGTGGAGGATCTTTCGCGGGATCTCGTGTTTGTGGATCTGTAGAATGGTCAGTTTGCACGACTATGGTAAGTCTTGTAGACCGAAGCACATACAAAGGTCCGCCATTTCTGGTGTATAGGAATGAGACCAAGAGGACTTGGGCTGCGGCTCATTTGTCTCCAGTATCGCTTGTTTGCACTTTCGGGAGAGAGCAGACCGTTGGTAGTACCATTCGGAACAAGTGGTTCGGACTTTTTCACCTGATTACCGGCCCTTTTTGACGGCACTGAATTCCTCGCAGTGAGACCACTCATATTTCGCCTATTCCCATCTAACGCAGGACTCCTGCTGCGGGTTCTGGCCCTCTTCTCTGGGTCGCGGTCTGAGCCCGAACTGTCTTCATCAATAGGCGGAGGAGATTTTATTCTTGAACCGCGCATGGAGCGTGTAACAGGACCAAAATATCCATCTTTGCCTCCTGTCTTAGACGGTGTCTCACTCGGGGTGGGAGAGGGTGATATGACGCGTGGCGTCTCTGGTATTCGCACACTTGCCATGGCGTGTTTCCAACAAAACTCGAAAGGAGGGAGACTTGGCGAATGCGCAAGACCGGAAATTCTGCTGCACAGCTGCGGCAAGAGGTATTCAAGAGGCGTGAAGGGACAGCTGGATATCGCGGAGGCGTCCTCTACAGCTGGTGTGATTGCTATTGTAATGGAATGCGCCCGGGCTGAATACCGCGACTGCGTTGCATGATCTAGAGGCGTTTCGGATGCCACAGTTGGCACTGGGAGGGAGAAAGGCCCGTAGAGGACCTGTGGGCGACAGGGAGCGTAGGAGAGGTTAAGGTAGTGAGTTTGTGGGCGAAGACGAACAAGGCACGCGGACAAAGGACAGAAGAGGCATGTTGTCGTCTGTAACTTTCTAGCGACTCGCGGCAAACAGCGGGTCGCACCCATGTGATCCATCGGGCTTGGCGGCGGTGTTAGCTCCGACATCTAGGAAAAAAAGTTATCAGTTCGTGAACATGAGGCTCATGAGCATTTCGAACATGTGCAGCAAAGCGATATCAACTAATGATCTTCTACGACTGGCGTAATTCGTCTATCTGTACTCCAATAGCTGTCGCGGCTCAGCCAGACTTCCCAGAATGGTGCCCAAGCAGACAGAAAAAGGCACATCAAGAGCTTGGGAGGCGTTGACACCAGCACTATCAGAATGGATCCTCGACTATGTATCGAGCAGAGGCTTCAAACAGATGACTCCAGTACAGGCTAGCACAATTCCACTGTTCCAGCAAGGGAAAGATGTTGTGGTTCAGGCTGTCACAGGAAGTGGAAAAACGCTAGCGTTTCTGATACCTTTGGTGCAGCGACTGCTCCGTGTTGACGAGCCCACACGCAAGCATCATGTTGCGGCGATCATAATATCGCCGACCAGAGAGCTTGCGAAGCAGATCCACACCGAGCTGATATCACTGCTGAGATTCCACGGACCCTCTGCTGCAGCCTTACGGACTCAGGATGACGACTCTGATGCTGAGATGGATGGGGACGTACCAGAACCCGCATATCCTGCATCAACGCCAAAGGTCGTTTCTCAATTACTATCTGGTGGCAAGAACACGAAGCCGGCCCAAGATTTGAGTGCATTTCTCAAGATCTCACCTAATGTCCTTGTTGCCACCCCAGGTCGCCTGCTTGAATTACTTTCATCGCCGTATGTGCACACGCCACAGTCCTCCTTTGAGGTCTTGATCATGGACGAAGCAGATCGGTTATTGGATCTTGGCTTCAAGGATGATCTGCAGAAGATCTTGCAGCGGCTCCCCAAGCAGCGCAGGACCGGTCTATTCAGCGCTAGCGTAGAGAAAGCCGTTGACCAGCTCCTGAACGTTGGTCTCCGCAACACCATTCGTGTCACCGTCAGCGTTCGTGGAGAAACAGGGAAGCTGGACAAAAAAACGCCTGCCAGCCTCCAAATGACCTATCTAGAACGTTCACCTTCACAAAAACTTCCCACCGTCATCAAACTTCTCAAGACCCTTAATCCAACACCACAGAAAACGATAGTATACCTTTCTGCCTGTGCTGCTGTTGACTATTTTCATCATATGCTTCAAATCCTGCTCCCCAACTTCGCAATTCTTCCGTTACACGGTAAATTGAGTCAGCACATTCGCGAGAAGAATTATGCCAAGTTTGCCGACTCTCTCGCTCCCTCAATCCTTCTTACAACCGACGTCGCCGCACGTGGTCTTGACATTCACGCCCTCGATCTTGTCATACAATTAGATCCGCCGTCGGATCCAAAAACATTCATACACCGTTGCGGTCGCGCTGGACGTGCTGGACGTGCTGGGCTTGCCGTGCTGTTTCTCACACCACAAGAATGTATGCCTTACGTCGAGTATCTGGATGTTCAGCGCACACCCATCCGGCCATTGACGCACCCGGACGTGTCCGTCACGGCGACCGACGCGGAGGATGTGACGTCGAAGATGCGCAAGGAAGTTTTGACCGATCGCGCGCTGCATGATAAAGCCCAACGAGGCTTTGTGAGTACAGTGCAAGCGTATAGCAAACATGTTGCAAAGAGCATATTTCGCGTTGGAGACCTTGATTGGACGGAGATGGGTGCAGCCTGGGGACTACTGCGCTTGCCTCGCATGCCGGAGCTGAAAGGATGGGAAGGTGACAAGACACTCGGCGTGGTCTGTGATTACGATACGTATGAATACAAAGACAAGCAACGAGAGAAGGCGCGTATCGTCGCTTTGGAAGCATGGAGAAATGGGGATGGCAAAGTTGGAGAGGGCAAGGAAGAGCGAGAGAAGCGGGAAAGGAGAAGGGGAGAAAGTGTGGCGTGGAGTGAGAAGAAAGGAAGGTTAGATATGCGACAGGAACGACGTGAGAAAAAGCATAAGCGGCGTGAGATGGAACAAATAGCGAAGATGACACCAGAGCAGCGAGCAGAGCGCGAGAGACTCGAGAAGATGATTCAAGTTGTGAGGGAGGAAGTGAAAGGGGCTGAGAGCGAATTCGAGGGGTTCAGCGACTAAAGAGTCATAGCTCTTCAGAATCTAGTTGCTTTCATGCCAAAACAGAAGATAGTATTGCGACGCGGCAACCATTGAGGAATGCCAAATGTCTGACTTCTAACTGTTTGGCTCACAACTCTCTTACACTTCGACTACTCATACTACACACGAATGATCTCGCCAAGCTTCAAGGCTGGTTCGCTGCCTCACGTTCGGCACAATGTCAGAAGAGCGAAAAAAAAAATTCAGGGGGTGAGATGGAATTCGGCAAAACAAAACTGCACCCCTGGGTATTGAACCCAGGGCCTATCAAGATGCTGCAGAAACCGTTCCCCTTAGGATGGTTTTTTTCTTCCGAGTGCGCGTTGGAGGCCCTTAAGCCATCAGTGCCGCTGACTGAAAGCCTCCAACTTTTTAAAGAATATAAAGCATGAAAAGGCACCACAAACGTGTTTTGGGTGTGGCTTCCTCACTCGCGTGCAAACACGCCGTGCACAACATCTCGTTTGCATTCACTTGCTATCACACGGGAGTGAAAATTCTTACTGGCAAAGCGGCCACAATGACGTGTTTGCTTGCACGATATTCAATATTGACATAGTTCACTGCGGCGACCAGTGTCCGCCCGCACGCGCCTAAGCTCTACCGTCCTCGCATTCACACTCTTCTTCGTGCTTGAGCTGCTCTAACACCCCAATACACACACTTTCGCATCATCTCTATTTCAATCACGATTGTTCCATCACGCTCCCAATCTTCACACGACACTCCTTTTCATCTTTGCTCACCATCTCAGACCTGATCATCATGGCTGGGTCCAAGCTTTGGATGAGCGTTGTCAGCAAGCTGTCAGCGAGGAAGCAGAAGATAGGATCTCAGCCCATCGTTGCCCAACAAACTACCAATGCTGCTCATATTGAGTCTGAGCTAAAGCTTGAGGACCATCTCCATGTACGTGCTATATTCCAACCTATATATTGTTAACCATCGGACTGACGTGTTAAAGGACCAACACACTGATGACAATCGTAAGAAGATCAGTCACTCTATCAAACGCTTCTGGGCCCGTCATGTCAAGCATGACGCAAACACGAAATTGGTCGATTGTGAAGAAGAAAGAGTTGAAGAAAGAGAAGAAGGCCTAGTCAACAGTGACAAGTATGGCTCCTTTGTAACCTCCGCACCTCCTGAGGATCTCACCTTCGTCGGAGAGTTGGCTGTGGAGGTCGTTAGCGAGGATCAGTCCGATATGCAGGATTCTGTCACATCTCCCGTCACTGACAACGTCGTTCGCCAAAACGAAAAGTCCAACGAGAGTATCGCAATCATGGATTCGATGGTAGTCAGACTGAACCAGGCCACGGACGACGGCGACAGACAAGTACGATTCATGGAATCTGATGACACACTCCGTGATCCTGAAGCACCTACTCCCGGTGCAGTCGCAGTTATCTCACCGAGCCTGATCAATCTTCGCGGTATCGATGCACGCACTCCTCGATCTCCAGCATTGAACTTTGCTGCGATAGCCAACGATAGCTTTCAAATGTATCTAAGATCTATGAGATCACCCCAACTCATGATTACGAACTGCGAACACGAAGCTGCAGCATCGCAGGAATGTGGTACGGGTGCTCAGGAGGGCTTAGTGGACTCAGAAAGTCTCCCTCATTGCATCACTGAGCAAGCATCTGAGGATACGCTTCGCGACGCTGGCTACACTACGTTTCCAACCCCTTACGACCGCTCTGTAACTGATACAGCCTACATCACGAAAGAGCCGAGCACGTCTGTCCTTCCGCCAATGATGTCCCCACTCGCCGTGTCAGATCATATCAAACCGGATGAGCGATATGGAGAATCACTTGAACATGACGGTTCACTGCCACTTGAGCATGAACGTTCATTGCAATCGCTCGCCTCTCTCCATGAGTCAGGAGCTGCTGCTGAGATATATGTGAATGCGTACGATTCAATCATGGCACTAGAAAAGCTCATTAGCGAGATAGACAGGATTGTGGGCGACTTCAAGTCACTCAGGGGTCTCAGAAATATCTCTCGAACTCAGACCAGGGTCAAGCACCATGAAAATCACCTTCCAACAATGCCGGGCCATCCAACCGGCGCTGGAATCCAACCAGCTGAGCCGTCTCAGAGCGATCTATTGACTGATACATCTGACGCAAGTTCATATGCTCCAATCGACTGTAATCTCGACTCTCTCGAAGAAGAAGACTATTGCAATACAGCGGTCGTGCATGAACAGGAATTGACTGCTCTGGAGGAGCTACACAAAGACTCTGTCTTGGTCAAACCTACATTCAACCTGAGTCAGATCTTGACAAACTGCGACATTGTTCCAAGAGCTAGTGCGACTGTTACAGACGCCACTCAAATCGACACTGTTAAAGAACCTCAATGCGCTGTACAGTTTCGATCGCAAGAGAAGCAGAGGGTGTCACCAAGTCTCTCCTGTGACTGTGGAGACGAGAATGAGGATAACAAGGGCAAGCATACTGTCCTTATCGAGCACAGCCCAGCAACTGCATCTTTCTCTGACTCTGCGACAAACAAGGGCAACCTTTCCGATCGTGGTGCAAGCCACAATGCACATGGCGGCATCTTTCCAATGAATCAAGACCAGGACCAATCGCTGTCCTATCCAGACGTTGGTTTCTCAAAGTTGCCGCTACTATGCGACCTTAAATCAAAGCATGAAATCACGAACAACCAAGAAACGAGCCCTCGCATTGACTTGTCTGAACAGACTCCCAATCTCCCACAAAAAGCCACAACCACAAAACCACATTGTCGATCCCGGTTCTTCAACCAAGGCCAGCTAATTCAAAGGGGGCCCACGGGCATAACCCACCCTCCCATCAGAGCCATACCGACCAATAGACAACCTCCACTCCAATTCCCCATCCCCCGCCGCCTCAGCCGCGAACACACGCCAATCCTCCTCGCCAAACTCGAAGCCGCAGCCCGGACCTACTCCACGCTCTCCACCACCCCAGCACCACAATACGCCCTCGTCACCCCGGCAGTCTCCCTCGCTCAGCAGGCGTACAACCTCGAGCCCCTTCTCCAGCACCAAGACGTCCCACCGGCGCACCGCGTCCGCGGCCATCGTGGCAGGGGTGTCCTCAGCGCGATTGTACACGCGGCTGCAGGTGCCGTTGTCCGTGGCCGGTCGCCGGTGGGTGAGGTGTGCGGCCTCATGTCGCTGCGAGAAGGGGTGGCGGAGGTGACTCCTATGGAGGTGTGGCTGGAGGGTGCGTTGGAGAGCGTGGGGCTAGTGAGGGGGTTTGTGGGCTTGAGTCCTGAGATGGCTGTTGTGTGAGGTGGCTAGGAGGGGATGGGAGGGTTAGGGGCGGGTGGGTAGGATGGAAATGGGAAGGGAGGGGGGATGGTGGGAGAGGTGAACAGGGCATACGAAATGTATTTTGCGTAGGAGAGGGAGCAGGGGAGGATTGTATAAGTATTACAGTAGCATATTCGGGCCAGTCTGGTGTAGCGTAAGAATGGAATGAATATGCTTGAAGTACGAATTTTGAAAGACAAACCAAGGCACAGTAGATCATCATGTCCGTGATAAGTCTAGAATCATATAGAGACTAGACGTGATGTACAGTCTACTAGGTGGAAGCTATAAGAAATAATATTATCATGTAGGTATTACCTAGATTCTAAGTAGCAAGAGTAGAGTTATACTGTTAGAGAGAAGAGATGAAAGTAGTTTCTTATCTTAATATAATTCTATTATAGAAGAGATATTAGACTAGATAGAGAATCTACCAGACTAGAGAGTATACAAATACTACTACTATGTATCTATTAAGTGATTCTATAAAAGTATAAAAATAATATTTTGATAGAGAGAAGAGACGATAGTAGTTCCTCTATTTAATAGAAGACTATTATAACATAGAGATTAGAGTATAAGAGAAGTATAAATGTTTAAAGAAGTAAGTAATATCATTCCTAATTAGATATTAAGTGTTTTTTTAGTAGTAATAGTATAGTAATCCTACTAGAGAGAAGAGACTATAGTAGTTTCTCTAATGAGTAGAAGGCTATTATAGTATAGAGATTAGGAGACTAGAGAAATTTAGTTATGTAGAGAAGTAAGACATTATATACTTTTCTATATATCTAGTGGATCTTGAAGTATGATTCATAGTATCTCTAATAAAGAGAAGAGACTATATTAGCTTCTTGGTTTCATAGACGTCTATTTTGCTATAGAGATAGGAAAATAAGAGAGTTTTATCTAGATAGAGAAGTAGAAGATTCTGTAGGAATCAAAGATATCTATTTAACAGCATCAACTCCGGCTCTTTTGTTCATTCATTTATGATATCGAACACTTGGGGAAGACTCTCTAGCAAGCCGATGAGCGGATGGATATCATCCATTATCATATACTTCTTATCGATGTGAACGGTCTCTTCTTGCCCGACGGTTCTGTCGTATATCTGCAGCTTGCGGCTCCACGACTGGGGTACCATTTCGAAAATTGCTCATACCTTCTCTCGACTTCATTGGAATATTTGAGGATTCCAATCCGTGAGCCGTCTCTATGATCGATGAAAGGCGGAATCTTGACTCTAAACAACGCTGAATCTGGTATTTGTAGGGCTGCGCTCGAATTCGCAGCGCTGCTGAGTCGCAATTTGTACTTGTCCACGCCCAGCCCGGCACTGCGACATGGAACTGTCTGTCTTGCATGTTTGCTGGGCCCCTTATCTGTGCCCGCCCGCAGTCAGGTGTGTGCCTAGCGAATTGAACGGCGATTAATATCATGCGACATTGTCTGACAGACCCTGTTATGTATTGGATGACGGAAAAACTTAATTTGCGATAAGGCGTATATATTAATGTGTTCCAGCCAGCAAGTACATTTATCAAACTATTTCATAGCTAATGGCTCACACTCTGATTTCATAAGAAGTAAAGTAGATAGAGGAATACGACATATGAGTGTTACAGAAGCCGAATAAGTATCAAAGATAGCCTTGTATACAAGGAAGGAGTTATGCTTAAAAACCCTGGTCAGAGCAGGCAAGAATGTGTCCTTGATCTGAAGAGAGCGCCCGAATACTCATTCAGTAAGGGGTCGCTCACGACCATAGCGCATTTGCGTATATCAGTTCTTCTCGGACCATGGCGTCTGCTTCAAGGGATTGCAGTGGCACATGAATCGATCGAACTCTAGGCAAGCGAATTCCATACCGACAAGTTAAACTGCCATCGAGATACGATGTGTAGGAATTTTGCACATGCATCTTTTGACCTGTCAAACTCACCAAACCATAAAAGATCTCTGAGAAGACATGCTTAACTGTGTGAAATGCTCGATCTCGATGACCATGACCATGAGGAGGTAGTCGTTAGACGGTTAATTCGCATCCATCATGCTCTGAGTAACTGGATGCTGAGTTCCCGACTGGTAATCAGCGCAGAAATTCCCTGACAGACGAAGTTGAAAGTGATGCGTTGTTCAATTTCGCGTGATCTTCCTTACTTCCTCAGGATGCAGGTCAACTTCAAGGACTTGAGAATACCTCTGAATTCTCGCCGTACTTTCGGATGAAGTGATCTATACCACTTTTTGCTTGAACTGGAGAAGTCTAGCAATTTCATGGAAGCTGTACCTTGTGGCCATGCATCTATGATCGGGTCAAGCGGGCCTCCTTTGACGACAGTGATCGTTGCAAGCACGAAGAATTTCTGAACCTGAATACCCTGGTCCAGTAGCCAAGGGTCATGACCGTCGGACGACTCAGATGTACGGGGACACGGATGAACCCCGATCTGATTGACGATAGGACGCGTCCCTGCAATTTCTAGAGGTGGTCTTCAGGTGATTACGCAAGAAGCTGGAGACACCAATGACTTTTGCTTTTCCAGATCATCGAAACGCCCTCTATTGCTCAATATACGGCTCGGAGGTCCTTATCATTTCTAGCGAAGTAAGGACTGTGGATAAAATACCTGACTTGAGCATTAGGAAAGGTTTATGTTAGAAATGCTTTCGTTATGAACCCACATATCGGAATTTGAAGGCCAACAGGTTTAGACTCATACTGATAGCTCGAGTTATATCGTCGAGTGTCTCGAGGACTGTGATTGTGACACACAGCTCCTCTCGTTTCACGCCAGCCTCATTCATGACCTATTCATACCCCTTGCATCGCTTAATCACCCCTTGCTTTGTCGCATTATGATTGATATTGTAGTAAGCTCTATATATCACAAAGACTCTTCATCGCACTGTCGAGGTCAACATCTCTGGCTAGCTGCTGCGACGAAGAGGTCATTCAGACCCCAGCAGACAACGACGACTGTCGATACTCGGGTATTACAACGTGTAGACTTCGTTCTGTCAGCGTACAACCGACCCACACCAGCTTACACTCTAGGAGCCACGGTGAGTGAGTAGTGGTAAATTCGAGGAATGGAGGTAGAGGGTAGACGGGTACTTTTACCGTATGCATCCAAGCGTTTGTGGTGGATATAGGCGAGTTTGTCGTAATAGCGGTCATCGTTTATCTCTAACCCAACAGTGACGGCGTCCGCAACCTCCGGCAGCAACCTGGCAGCGTGTAGGGTAGTGCACATCATTGCATGAGTGCGAGGTGGTGTTGGGGTTGAATATTGGATGATATATTATATTGAACAGTTCAAAGATCGGCGCGCCGAAGCCCGACCCGCCGATGGATTGCCGCGTGGGGTTCGCAACGCTAGCCGAGCACTAGAGACTGGCCCGTGCCGCTCGCTGTGATTGGGCGACTGGTGGCATTCTCGGGCCCGATATTCCTTCTCGCATGCGAACGATGTGATGCCTTGCGAGCCTCATGCGACGTTGAATCTCCGTCGGACATTTTATGACTCCCGAGCATGGACTCTAACTCTCCAGTGTATTATAAGATGCTGGCTGCCTGCCCTCAATCCATCTCATCATGCTTGCCATCTGACTACCTTTCTGGACAACCATACAGTTCGCCAATCCACTGATACTGTCTGCTTTTGAAGATGGCGTTGGACAATAAACAAACAGGTTCCCCTACCATGCAGGACCAATCGTCCAGAGAAGCTTCCCCAGAACGACACTCCATAGAGAAGCCCCAGTCGATTCACGAGAACTACGGGGTACAGCGAGCGTCTTCAGACATCGACGAGAAGAAATTAGCGCCCGTCCAGTCTGCTCAACCAGTATACCCAGGATGGAAGACACTGCTGCCAATTATAGTCTCAATTTACATGACTTTCTTTCTCATCGCTTTAGACAAGACGATCATTGGTGTTGCTATACCCAAAATCACAGATCAATTCGATAGTTTGAACGACATCGGTTGGTATGGCAGCTCGTACCTATTGACCAGTCAGTTGATGCTCCTACGTTGCCCTTTCATTGCTGATAATTGAGCAGCGGCTGCCACTCAACTGGTCTTCGGCAAGATCTACCAGTTCTACTCTCCCAAAACCGTATATCTCATCTGTATCGTCGTCTTCGAGCTTGGCTCGGCAATTTCTGGAGCCGCACCGAATTCAGGAGCTCTCATCGCCGGTAAAAGCTCTCTATCAAATATGCTGCTCTCACGCTGACAATGTACCAAAGGTCGAGCAATTTCAGGCCTGGGAGCCTCAGGCATGCAGAACGGGTCTGTTATCATTTTCATGCACATCGTACCGCTCCACCGTCAACCCATCTTCCAGGGCCTCATGGGCATGGTCTTCGGAATCTCGAGTGTCCTGGGCCCTCTCCTCGGTGGCGTCTTCACAGACCATTTGTCATGGCGATGGTGCTTCTACATTAACCTTCCCATTGGTGGCGTTGCATTCGTCGTCATCTTCTTCATTATGAAGCTTGACATTCAACGCCCGGCAAAGCTCACCATTCCGCAGCAACTCCTCAAGCTCGACCCCATTGGCAACGCATTCTTCGTTCCCGGTATCGTCTGTCTCCTCCTCGCCCTACAATGGGGCGGTGGCTCATACCCGTGGTCCAACCCACGCATCATCGCTTTACTTGTCCTTGCCCCGATCCTCCTCATCACTTTTATCGTCTCCCAATGCATCCTCGGCGAACGTGCCATGGTACCTCTACGCATCGTTCGCCAACGTTCAATTGCCGCATCCACTCTCTTCGCATTCTGTGTTGGCGGTCTTATGATTGTCGTCATATACTACCTACCTCTCTGGTTCCAAGCCATTAAGGGCGCATCTGCTCAGAAGTCCGGCTTCATGCAAATCCCCACCATACTCTCCATGGTCGTGGCATCTGTTCTCGGTGGCGTCGCAATCAAGAATATCGGCTACTATGCGCCATTCATGATTGCAACATCCGTGCTTACAGCCATCGGTGCTGGGCTATTGTCAACGCTCAATCCCGCTTCGGGGCATCCGCAGTGGATCGGATACCAATTCATCTTCGGTTTTGGACTTGGCCTCGGTATGCAGCAGAGCGCGACCGCAGTGCGAGCCAGTCTATCCAAGAAGGATGTCAGTATTGGCGTGGCGTGTGTATTCTTCTGCATGACGCTGGGACAAGCACTCTTCCTCGCAGTTGCACAGAGTATCTTCCAGTCTCAATTCAGATCAAAATTGAGTGCCATGACTGGTTTTGATGTCGCAGCAGTTATCGGCAGTGGAGCAACAGAATTCCGACAAATCGTGCCAGTGCAGAAATTGCCGGCAGTGCTTGAAGCGTATAGCGAAAGTGTGACGAACACTTTTTATATTCCAGTAGCGGTGGCGTGTTTGAGTATTGTTGGGAGTGGGTGTGTGGAATGGAAGAATATCAAGCTAGCAGAGAAGCCGAAGGAGGCTAAGGGAATGGCGGAGGCTTGATATGAACTAAAGGCTGCATTGTAGGCGTTGGCTGTAGCATATACTGACTCCACTCATTTGAGTAATATGCTGATATGCATTAATACATGATTGATGACCATTAACTGCTTTCGTTTTTTATTTGTCTCCGGCCTGAATTCATACCAAAGCATCCCCTGAAGACAAGTATTCCGCGTCAGGTCATGGAACTACTACGTGGTGTGCCACGCGGAGGGTTGCAAACATCCGGATGTCCGGGTCGAGGTTGCAGCTGCCACCTTACCAGTTCCCTGGTTCAAGCATGATTCAGTAATTAGCTGCAACCTCATCTGTTTCTAGACAATAAATTGTGGGGGCATCCGCGAATATAAAACCTGGCGCGCTACCCCTTTCGCCACCTTATCCTAACAACCTCTTCCTATTTTAACTTCTGACCTCTTCTACCATAAGGCGATATGTACTCGTTAACAAAGAGCACACGCATCCTGCATTGATGTTTGGACACAACGAGATATCCTTCGTCCGCTTGAAGATGATACCACGTCGCTTCTTACAGCAGCTATGCGTTGACGTCGATTCCGATGCGGTGAAGCAGAGGCTTACGAACTAATCATGATTGATCTACAGGCGTCAATGCAGAAGGCGTCATTGTACACTAAGAGCAGGGAGTTCATGGCGTCAGCAAGATGCAATCGAAAAGGCTGTTCTCAAATAGCAACATGAATATCCGAAGAAACCAAACACGAAAGATAACCTCTTGGGAACCAATTGTTGTGTTTATAGCGTCCAGTGTCGGAACTTATTGCTTGTCAGCTACACTATGTCTTGATCCATCGGGGGGGGGGGGGGGGCATATCAATCATTCCCGCTCTTTTAACTTCCATATCATTCCTCAATTTCGCCTAGGTCCTCCAGATGAGCTCCAATGGCAATAAAGTCTGTTTCATCGGACAATTGCCAACCTTCATGGCCGTTCCAAGGCGCCTGAGGCGACAATGGAGATCGCTCCTCTAAAGGGTCATTGTGTGCCCAAGTCGACCCATCGTTGTCTTCGTCATCTTGATATAATTGTTATAGCCACGAGGTATGTTGTAGTTGTGAAAGACCTTACCATTATCAACACTCTCAGCGTACTCAGGACTAGCCCCATCCGCGGCATTCTCGTTGCCCTCATCATCTTCCCGGTTGTCGTCATCGTTATCCGAACTGCTGTCATCCTCGTCCTCATTCTCATTGCCACCATTCTCTTCGTCGCTGTCTTCGTTGTTTGTATAACTTCCACTATGGTTGCCCTCACTGTCGTCTGACTCTACACGCCGGCCATAATCTGTTATAGATAGTATTGTCAGCTCGTTAATGGCCAACGATCCACCAAGAGCAGGCTCACAGCCATTTTCATCGTTTTCGGGAGCCATGTATCCCCCTGGATAGCTACTGTTCGTTCGAGATCGATCGAGGATGTGACTAAGTCACTTTGAGTTGCTAAGGAGATCAAAGCTCCCTCTCTACCGAGTCTGAAGAGGAGGTTCATATATCGAAGGACTGTGCGAATTAAGAATTCAGTATAACTCAATGGTCGGATAGAGATCACAATTTATCGGACTCACTTACAAGAACGCTGCATTCGCATCGCCCTGTCGAGACCAATGAGCACTGGAATCTACCAAACCACCCTGGGTCTTTGACACCAGCATCCGAATATACGGCTCCCTACTTGAACTGACCTCATTACCGCCTATTAGCGTGTGGAAACACGAGATGTGCAGAAGTTGCTTCGTGGTTGGCACGACTTTGAACGGTAGGGAGAAAGTTCGGTTGTCCCATTCAAGCTGGACCGAGAAGAGACCATGTCGGTATCCTTGTTTAATGAGGAGAAAGCGTGGGGTTATGCCTTTTGTCCCCTTGTTATCGTTGACTCAGGCAGCTCTAAATGCACTGCTGCCTGTCTCACGCGGCACAAAAGTGTACACTTAGGATATTTTCTCTGGGTTGAGAGGGTATCATGAAGCAACAGACAGACTGGCCGCGTGACTCATTTCAAGGCTGACCAGGTTCAAGAAAGACTGCCTACTACATTGGTTGCTTTGTCCAGCATTAGAGCCGTTTTGGCGAGTTCGGATGAGAACATCGAGAGCCAGTATTTCCACCAAACGGCTCTCAGATGCCACTCGTACAGATACTACCATCATGGAAGCGCGCCATGGGTAGTAGCAACAGAGCCACTCCACCAAGTCACGATCTTCGGCAATGATGCGCTCTCCAGCCAGGGTCAGACTGGCCTTTCTCCAACACCATCCTTCTGTACCACAACCCGTGAGGAAGATAATGCTTCCAGTATGCAATAGCTCTGGCGCTTAGATGCGTCTACACTTCCAGGCAATCTTGATCAGAAATACCTTCTCTCATTGCAGAAAATTCAGACTTCTTATACTGCCTTTGATTGCTCGAGTTTGCAATGTCAAAGATTTCACAACAAAGCAAGATGCGGGCCAGTCTGCTCTTCTGCTCTCAACCCTGCAAGAACTGGTGTTCGGATGCTATACTGTGGTCAGGGCAGTCCTCCAAGCATCGCTGGCAGCAAAGGCGTGCATGCATATGCGGAGAGCTCTTAGCTGCAGAGAGAGCCAGATGACCGCTACCTTCCACTACCACTCTACCAGCTACGCTCATGATAGTACAACTGCAGAGCCTCATAAGATTTTCATTGCAATGCAAAAGCCAGCATACTGGTCATCTCACTGACTGTCGTCTCAGCTACCCGTTCAACTTTTTGCAGAACTGATGCTAAGCACACTTGGCACGGCAGTTACGATGACTTCAATGAAGTTGCCCTCTATCGATCCTTGGAATGAGTCCGTTGACCGGTCGCCGCCTTTACTACATGAGACACCTCACATTTGCGATAGGGAACGCGACATCGGATCCCCGTCGTCTTCATGGAGTAATACACCAGTCCCCAACGAGTTCTCATAGACGTGCAGCATCTGCACAGGCGCTGCTACAGCTGACTGAAGTCCGCTGAGCGAGACTGGGGCTCTGGTCGCCCTGACAGTTTTCCCCCACGCGGGTACGATATGTGGCCTATGTTAAAGGCTATCACTACTTTGGAAAGAGGGTCGTAGTTTGCCTTCTAGACATCTTTCGGGACAATAGACCTTGCGATACTCCTCTTGCGCGATTTTTCAAGCCTTGAAACGTTGCTTCGAGGCCTTTTACCCTTTTGGTCTTACACGGACCTCAGTGACCACCTGTATCATCCCACATTAAGATGATCGTTTCCATCCACATCAGGATTTCGACAGTCCATGCCTGCTAGTTCATCATTTTTTTAGAGAGTTGTGGAGACAACACCGTGGTCCTAATTTCCATCCTCGTGGTCAGACCAATTGACGACCATATCCTCCGCATGCAAGTTGATAGAGTCAGCAGCAACGTGCGAACTACTGGGGACAGAAATCCGATTAATATGTTTTAGAAGTGGGCGTTCTTGCTACGCTATAACATATTGGTCAAGATGGGGATCTATGCCCTATACAAGGATATTATGGCCCAAGTCTCGGCCTGCGTCGTTTATGCTGTAGCACATGTCAATTGGTCGCATGGGATGATAGCAAGCGGCTCGATATCCTTGGTGCTGCTGCACTTACTTGCAACAATATGTGAACAGCTTCCGTGATTGGTCACTTGAACGGTAAGCTCGTCGAGGCTCTATATACTGGTGCTATGGCCTCCATCTTCTATCCAAGTTTTCCTGGGGCCGAAACGTATCCACGCAGACAGCAGCCATCACCCTATCTCTGGAATCTTGATATATGCCTTGCTACTGATACAATCTTGATGGGCCTATAGCCATCTTTACTAGAGATACCCATCATTTAGGGCAGAGCTCAGACAACAAGAGTGATGCGGTGAAACAATCCAGACGGACCGCCTGTAAGACTTCAAGCAATAATGTCCCTGTTGATGATATCCTTGTTAGAGTCACGGTGGTCGATGCAGCGAGAATGTTGATAACAGCTCGCCTTTCTTTGGCGTTAGTAGCATGATCTGCCGTCATAATTCTAGTTCTACGCGCTGAATCGCTCAGTGGGCAGCAGTGAGCCATGTAGATACCCACTTACCCTGTAGACATCGTTGACAGCATTTAGGGGCATCTGAAGTCCTCTCCACATCATTGCACGTCATCTGAGCGACGCTACTGCACCATCGCTGCGTATGCAGGCCTCAGCCCAGCCGCACCTAAGATCGCCCCCTCGCCGTTGGTCTCCGAGGCCATACAGTATTCGACTTGCATGAAAGAGCTGCACGGAAGACTGTCAATGCTGCGAGATGGACTCAAGTCTGTCTGTCTGTGAGGAAAACCCTCAACCATATCGTCCAGCTTGGCAGCCATGTCATCTCGACTAGATCCTAAGATGGGATTGATATCCCGCACAGAGCTCAGCTGAATAACTGCTTCCCGGACAAAATTCGACGCGGCTATGACCCATGAGCTTATCATCAAGAATGACATAGCAAGGCTTTGACACCAAGAGGTGGTACCGTCGAAGGTAATAAGGATTGTCGTTCCGTCCGGCATCGTTCCGAGATGTATCTGAGTGGGACCAGTGCTATAAGCAGGGTGGACAGGTTTCTGTACTATGTGCTAATAAAAAAGAGTGTGATCAGGAAATACAACACCCGGCAAGTGGTCTTTGAGCTGTATCGCAGTTCTAGCAGAAGGCTATGATCAAAAACCGGCGGCACTGAGTTCTAGACCTCCCACTAACAGCTCACATTTAACGACTGGTCGCATGATGCTTCCTTCAATACTGTCGATCTCTTCCTCCATCTCACCATCCTTCTCATAACTGAACCAGCGCGTGCACCCCGAAGAAATGCGTTTCAATAGGATAGCCAACCGTCGCGATCAACAAAGTTTTGCTTTGCAGTCCGCCAATAGAAGCCCCAAAACATCAAGAGAGCCTCGTTTGGAGATAAATTGATCTATTCATGGCCAGACGAATGACGTAGCGTCGATCCTCCTGACCTTATAGATCACACATCGTAGCTCATGATCACGAAAGGGAACGATATGTTATATGCAATTACATATTCAGTGGCTCATGCGCAACCAGAGTTCCTATCAATCAGTCCAACTTCAATTCTGCCTCTCTAGAATTGACTTAGTCTAGTTCAACTAAGGCCTCTTGCTAAGGGTTAGATCTTCAGTCTAATTTAATTCTAGGGCAGGATTAAGTTACTAATAGTTAAGTTAAACTAAAGTTATATATAGTATATATATATATAGAGTAGTGTTTTTAGGTGTTAAGTTTAGGGAGCTACCTACTAAGGATAGTCCGTTAGCTAATAGTAACCTATACTAGTCTCTCTACGTCTAGCCTATTCTAGCTATTATTCTAAGCCTTATATTTTTAAAGTATTTACTATCTCGACTTATAATTATTACGTCTACTACTACGCGTTAACACTATTAATATAGCTTCTTAGCGCCTAGTTTACGCGCCTAAAGTATACTCTCGTAATATATTTAAATAGTAATATTCCTAGGTCGAGTATATATAGAGAATCGCGCGTCCTAGGAAGTCCTAGAATATATTACCTCTTAATAAAGATAATAAAGATAATAATAATAATATAACTACCCGTAGGCTAATACTACTATCTCTATCTAGCGCTAGCCCTATACTATACTAGCCTATACCTAAAGATCTATATAGCTACCTAGTATAAGAGAGAGAGATAATAGAGATAGGTAGTACTAGAGGAGATAAAGATAATAAAGATTCCTAGAGTTTTATAGGCCTAGACATAGAGTCTTTATATAAGGGTGTTATATAGTCCCGCCTTCTAGGCTTTATAAAATCTATAGCACTACTTAAGCGCGTAAACGCGTTTAGCTAGATCTAGAAGTATAGTTTCCGTCTAGAGTAAATTAGTAATAGAGATAAGTACTAGTAGTATTAAGTCTACTATAAAGAGAAACGTATAGGAGGGAGATTTAAGGTAGCCTTAACTACTAACGCCGTAGACTATCTCTATAATATATACTAGTAGTACCTAAGTAGTAAGAGGAAGTGTAAGGAGAGTAATATACTAAAGATAATAGTTAAGAAGGCTAGGATAGATTAGACTACGGTAAATCTACTTATCTAGACCTTTCATCCTAATAGATTTAACTAACTACTAGTAAAGTAGGTTATACTTAACTTATAGTCTCTTTACGTTATCGAAAACCCTTATCTCCATAAAGCTATCTTAAGAGTAAACCTAGAGGTAGAAGCCTTAATATAGGAGAGTACGGATACCCTTTAAAGCTATATCTTAAATACCTATAGACGTGGCTTAGCACGACTTTATAAGGTCCTTAGTACTACTATCTTAAAGATTTATATTATGTTTAATAGCTGGAGTTCACGGAACTACTATCTATCTCTATAATTCTATATAGCGCACTTTATAAATAAGAAGGGTATCTTTATTAATATCTTCTTAGAATTACCTAAGGTTAGAGGTAGCTATACTAGTAAAAACTTTAGAGATTTAACTCTCGTAGTACTTAAGAGGTATAGGATTAAGGATAATGTAAGAATAGGGTTATTAGATAGTAGTGTAGTTAGATAGAATAATAGGGTGTATTCTATTATAGAACGAATTACTACCGAACCCTTTTAGTAGGAATCTAAGAGTATATATATAAAGGGACGCTAATCTATCTAGCACGTAACTATTTACCGCCCTTCACGTTACCTCCTAACCCTATTAGCTAAGGTATATATAGGTTAGGTCCTACCTAAGGCTAAGTCCTAATAATTATTCCTTCCCTCTAGGAAGCTACCCTTAGCGACCTAGATTATTATCTATCTCTATATCCCTATCCTAAGTCTCGTAAGACCTTAGTTATTCTCTACGCTTCGTCTTAGATACTTACCGATATTCGCTAATCTAAGATTTATATAAGCGTTTTCCTAATAAACTAGATTTTATCTATCTTAACTTCTTATATAGGTGAGATTACCTAATTAGACCTAGCGTATCACGTAATATGATTAGGTAAGCCCGGGTACTACCTATATTAAAATCTTTTCTTAGAAATATTCCTTTCTTTAAAAAACTTCTTAACTCTTTATAGAGTTTTTTAGATTATTAGATATATTACCCGATCCTTATAGATATAGATTTATATAGATTTACTATAATTTAGTACGATTTACGTAATTTACTAATTTTTATACCGTCCTTAGCTAGTAATAACATAATTCGTAATAATCTATATAAATTAATAATAATCGTAATATGGTTTCCTAAAATCTTAATACTCTAAAGCAATCGGCGCGGAAATAGGCGCCTTTAAATAATCTCTATCTTATATACGTCACTAATATGTCGAAAGCCATTAATCTACCCCGACCTAGGCTAGGCTCTAATAATCTAGCTATATATTATTATAGTTATCGCTTTCCGTTATATATTACTCACGGTAGTACTAAATCTATAATATACGGTACTTACATAACTAAGAAGCGTTATTACTTATAGGTATTTAAGTAAGTTTAAAGAACTTTATATAGATTTACTTATATTAGTATAGATTACTACTAGGCCTCTAGTAACCCCTACTAATAAGGAGCGTAGTACTACCGATTATAACGCCTTAGAGAAGGCTTTCTATAAGCTATATATCTAAGGTAAGGGTTACGCCTAGGAGTACGATTCTAATAAGATCCGTAAGGATTTATCGGAATCTACTATAGCTATTATTACCACAATTACTAGATAATATCATTTTTCTTAAATCATTATAGATTCTTACTAATATATATTAATCTCTATAATAGTACTAAAATCTCTACCACTTCGGACTTCTTTCTATATACTAGCGATATTAAAATTCCTAGAAAAGGTTCTAGTAAAAAGGCTAAGGTTCCTTCCTCGCGCGTGCTAAAGAGCCGTAAATTTAGGGAAGATAGCTCTAATCTAGAAGTTTCTATACTAAAGGTATATAGTTCTATACCGATTATTAAATCTTTTCGCTAATTTATATAATTCTTAGCGTGCCCACGCCGGTCCGTCCCTCTCTATCCCGGGTTCTACCGCTCCGTAGGTTTCTATAGAGAAGTTTATAGCTATAAGGCGCGCTATATAGAATTTATAGTATTGGAACGAAAGGCTAGAGACTTATGTTATAAAGCTCTATACTATACTAAATAAGAACTAGCGGAAGGAATTAGATGTAACTGTTAGGGCTAACACTAGGATGGACTCAACTAGAACACTATGGTCTAGTACGGTCCGTGATAGGTGGACCCAGGGTAAGCTAGCTAGAATAAGCGAGACCACTATATAAGTAGGCCGTATATACTTAATTCCTACTCTTTAGGAATTAACCTTATTAAGAGAGTAGACTACCCTTTTAAATATATTCCCGAATCCTCCTATGACCTATTAGACTACTATCCTATATCTATAATCCTTATATTTTAATTCCTCTTTATATAGCACGACGGTAGTTTATAGAAATAGCTCTAACTACTCGTTATAACACCCGTCGCACCGCCTCTTATAGTAGACCTTCTCCTAACCTAAACGAGGAGAATAGTCTACCTATAACTACCCCTACTAATAACTATATCTTATAGGCTATCGCACTAATAACTCGTACGATATTCCGTGTAACTATAGAAGATATTATAGAATATAAGGATAGAGTCTATTATACTCTATCTTAGTCTAGTTCGAACTATACTAGACCTAACCTTAACACAAGGCTAGACCTTATTAATATTAATAAGTTAATCCGTTAGAGTCGCCTAATATTAACTATACCTTATAACGACGTGTATACTAGACTACACGAAGAGAGGTAATAATAGGTTTAACTTAAGTAATAACTATATAAACTCGACGAAGCTTAAGAACGTACTACGAGACTTAAAGCTATATTACGCGCTTTAGTTCTAGTAATGACTAATCTATATTTATATAGACCTATACTAACTAAAACGATCTATCCTAGTCTACTACTATCCTAATTACTCTAACCTAAGAAACTACCTTACTTCAATAGTAAAAGTAGAAAGAGTTTCCACGTATAGACTTACTAATATAGCCGATTCTTCTATCTATTTACGAACGATAGCGATAAAATTAGATTCGCCTAGAACTACCTTAATCTAATGCCTTTAGAACGTTAGATGGTATACTAAATTAAATATCCTAAGGATGCCTATAACTAGGACACGTTCACCAAATTTCTCCTCTAATATTTTAGCGATAGAGCTAAACGACGCGACTAGGCCTAGGGCTATATCTTTAAGACTCGATAACGAGATAATTAGTTACCGTTATAACTTCTTAAATACCTTCGGCCCCTCTAGAGAGAAGCCGAAGAAGATTATATAATTTAATAGTACGACGACTTTAAACGGTCCCTCGCCCTAAATATAAAGGACCGTCTTAATCTTATAATAATAATCTCTATAGACCTCTAAGCTCTTATAAACCTCGCGGAGCGATACTAGTATATAATAAATAATTAATACCGCGCTAGTGCACGACTATCCCTAATGATCTAATCTAATATAAAATCGTCTAACTAAAACCGATTTAGTAATAGATCTCGCGGGACGTTATAAGGCTACTACTATACCTTAAATTTAAAACCACGCGGATCGTATCGTGGATCTCCCTACTAATTAATATATTAAGATATAAGGACCGACTCGTATAAACGACCTAAAGTCACTTACTACACCTATAGTAGAATAGACTATATAGCACCTAAGTGCCGTTTAGGGAAGCTACCGAGTGCTAATATAACTAACTAACTAGTTATATACTATAAGTGCTAGTAGCTAGGACACATCGCGCCTAACTACCTAGTATAGAATATAAAAAACTAATAGCCTACGAGAAACCCTCGCGACTTATAGATATAACTATAATAGAGGGGTAATCCGCTAAATAGTATATTAAACTATAGGCTAGACCCATTAAGGTCCCTCGTGGATAATATTAGACTATAATACTCGATAGTAGATCGGCTACTAACGTCATGTCGACCTAACGAGCACGAGAACTTAACGCCGATATCCAAGCTCTAATAGATACTATGTTCCATGGTATCGACGGTCCTATTAAGTTATACGGCACCTATACTATTAAATACGGCATCTAGAATAGCGGAGGGAAATAGAAACTCTACTACTTAACCTTCATCGTGGTAGATAGTCTCTTTAATATGATTCTAGGTATACCGTAGCTTAAGAAATATAATCTAAAACTAGACTTCCTTAAGAAGATAGCTAGCTAGCGTATAAACCCACCTTAATGGGAACTAGTATAGCTTATCGACGACGAATAATTCTAGAAAGATTATAAGAAGGCGATCTCTACTATCTACGTGCTCTTACTTACGTAAAATAGCGAGCTTAGTATTAAAGTGGACGAAAACCTACTATATTAGTATAAAATATACTAATATATCGTGTTAGCGATCGATTTCTCCGAACTACCTTAATACTAATCTACTAACCTTACTATTAATCTTAAAGACGGCTAGTAACCTCTATATAGACCTATCTACCCTCTTTTAGAACCTAAGTTATAAGCCCTTCGAGAATATATCGAAAAGAACCTTACGCGAGGATAGATTAGGCCTAGTATATCCCTAGCCGGAGCTCTAATCCTCTTTATAAAGAAGAAGGATAGGAGCCTCCGTCTATATATCGACTACTATAGCCTAAATAATATCACGCAAAAGAATCGTTATCTACTACCTCTTATCTCCGAGTCTATCGATAGACTAGAACGCGTAAAGATCTTTACTAAGCTCGATCTATATAATATCTACTATCGCCTTCGTATTAAGGAAGGCGACGAATAGAAAACGGCTTTTAGAACCCGTTATAGATACTTTAAGTATACCGTGGTATAAGAAGGCGGGCTCCACGTACCAACCAACTACACTAAAAGGACCGAATCTTGAAGCTACTACTTTAAGGGTAGAGCACACTGCTTATATACGACTGCTATACACATGTATAATCAACTGGCAGGCACGTGCCTAACACGTGGTCCCTTTTAGACTAACTAACGCGCTAGGTACCTTCTAAGCGTACATTAATAACGCGCTAGTAGGCCTACTTAACACGACATGTATCGTGTACCTAGATAATATCCTTATCTTCTTAGATAATAAGGAGGAGTATATCTAGCACGTACGTGTAGTCCTAGATAGGCTAGAAAAGTATAAGCTATATATTAAGCTATCCAAATGCGAGTTCCATTAGGACTATATTAACTTTCTTAGCTTCGTTATTACTAATTAAGGTATAACCATAGAGAGAGATAGAGTTACTACTATTATAGACTGGCCTAAACTAAAATCCGTTCGAGATATACGTGTCTTTATTAGCTTTACTAACTACTACCGAAAATTTATTAAACACTTCTCCCGTTTAGCCGCACCACTTAATACGCGCACTACTACTACCGACTCGTCTATTACGGTCCATGGTAGATAGAAACAGCGTAATATTAAATTATAATCTATTAAATTAACTAAGGTCGAAAGAACATCCTTCGAGAAGATTAAAGAAGTATTTATAACCGCCCTATTACTAGTATACTTCGATCTAACCAAACCTATTTACGTCGAAACTAATATATTAGGATTTATAATCTCGGGTATACTCTCCTAGCCTAGACTAATAGAGTCTAAAAAGGTCTAATAGTATCTAGTTACGTTCTTCTCGCGTAAGATAGCCGACGTTAAGACTAGATATACTATTTATAACTAAGAGCTACTAGTAATAGTAGAGTCGTTTAAGTAGTGGCGATATTATCTTAAAGGTACCATATATAATATTAAGTTACTAATTAATTACTATAACTTAAAGGGGTTTATAAGCACGATAGTTTTAAATCGTCGATAGGTTCGATAGGCTAAGTAGCTTATAAATTTCTACTTTATAATCTACTATCGATCTAGAAGTATAAACCTAGCTAATAGAATATTAAGAAGACCTAACTATAAAGAAGGCGCCTAGGATTATAGTAGCCATAGGGTCCTAGAGTAGCTATAGGCCTAACTCTTAAGGACGAGGTTAGATAATAAGTTATCTAATAATTAGCGAGATGCTAACGCCGATGCCAGTAATTAAATTTATAAGACTAAAGCCGGTAACTAAAGACGCGGTACCGAAGTCTCTAGCGAGCCATTTATCGGCGCTGTTAGGGAGGGTAATAGTATCCAGCGTGTATATTAAGTAGACCTTGCCTAGTTAATTATAGATCTATAAAAGATAGACCCGATAGTTTTAAAGTTACGTAAAATATAGTAAGATAGGTTATTATAGACCGAAGTAGACTATAAGTGGACCTTCGTGGACGGCTTACTCTACTATAATAGAAAGTACTATATACCGATAGGTAACGCACGATTTACCGTAGTTAGCCGATACCATAACGCTAACCTAGTAGAATATTTCGGGTATATACGCACCCTAAGCTCGATTTATTAGTACTATTTTTAGGAAGATATATCTAAGTACGTCGAAGAATAGATAGCTACTTATCCGATTTATTAAAGAATAAAGGTACCTAGGCATAAGCCATATCGGAACTTATAGCCTCTACTAGTCCCCCTCTTTATATAGAAAGATATTACTATAGATTTTATAGTTAACTTACCTCTAAGCGAGATACTTAGAATAAGTTATAATTTAATTCTTATTATCGTGGATAGACTTATAAAGATATCTAGGTACATCCCTATATAGAAGACAATCACATTAAAAGAACTAGCATAAGTATTCTAGAATAAGATTATTAAGGTCCATAGTATACTAAAAAGGATCATTACGAACCGAGGGAGTATATTCACGTCTAAATTCTAGACGTTATTCTACAAAATAGCCAGTATAAATAGAAACATATTAATAGCATTCCATCTATAAACAGATAGTTAGATAGAGCGATAGAACCAAACACTCGAGGCCTACCTTCATACATTCTATAATTTCGAATAAGACAACTAGGCCTCTCTACTAAGTATAGTAGAATTCGCGTATAATAATAGTCGTTATAGTATAATAGGTGTTACGCCCTTCTAGGCGAACCTAGGACGTAGTCTAAGGATAGGTTTCGAACCTTATACGGTCTAGTTCGACCGAACGATAGATGTTAACGTCTATACGTAGGAACTAGCGATTAAAATCTTTAAAACCGTACATAACTATCGCGCAATAATCCAGCAAGCGAATAAGTCGTATATAAAGTACTATAATAGATTAGTTAAAGATTAAGCGTACGAGGAGGGAGACGAAGTCCTCCTTAATATCTATAATATATAAATATCGCGAGTAAATAAAAAGCTCGATTATAAAATGGCTGGTCCCTTCCGAATTAAACGTCGCATTAGTATAAGAGCCTATAAGCTCGACCTAGGAAACGATATAAAAGTCTATAACGTATTCCACGTCTTATTACTTAAAAGGTTTCGACCTAACGTGTATAAACGCACGAACGTGTAATTACACTCTATTATACTCTAAGATAGACTAGACGTGTACGAAGTGGACTATATTATTAAATATAGGCTTAATAAGAACGGTGTCTAAAAGTATTAAATCCGTTAGAAGAACTACACCGAGGATAAGAACACCTAGGAACCTATAGTATATATCTTAAGTACCGCGATAGCTATATATAAATAGAGGTTATAGGATAATACGTTACTACCGTAAACCTAGCGCCGTCGGGGCCGTCGTAAAAAGAAGAAGGATACCGTGGAGAACGAAGTGTCGAATTACGAATCCCAAACGCACACTAGGAAAACTCTATAAGGCAGCCCTATAATTTAAGCGATACACGGTTACTAAACGCGAAGAAAACGTAAATAACCATTATAGGCACGCGACGCGATATATTATAATAGAATAACATAGAGAAGTCTAGAATAGACTAATATAGACTATTATACACGAGAAGAACATAGGACTAAGAAACTAAAAAGGTACTCTACTACGGAATTAAACTCGTTATATATAATATAAAAGGTTAGAGTACCCGAACTAATAACTACTAGGCTACTAGTTCGGGTGCTCTAATATAATTTAGAGAGATAAACTAATTTATATACGATGCCTATACTTAAGTAACTTAAAGGAAATTAGAACCTAAAATTTAATAGTTATAGAATAAATAAGAACGTATATAATATTATTAAGTTAAGAATTAAATTACTAGAAAACTAGTAGATGGGTATCTAAACGGTCTAAAAAGGACCAAAACGGATAGAAACTAGGTAGATAGAGCTAATACACACCACATAGAAACCCTAGTAAACAGAGCTATAGAGCTACTCCTCTATCTTATTATTACTCTTAGAGCGTAGTAAACGAACTAACCGAGTAATAGAGCGACGGAGGTTAGAGACTTATTCTCTAGAGTAACCACGCGCTCGGTTAGAGCCTAGTAAGACGATGACTAAGCGCTAGAGCGGAGCGACTAGACCTAAAGTTAGCTAACGCGGTCTAGAATAATCTAGAATAGAATATATACCCTCTTATAAGGTAACTTAGAAGGAGAACTAGTAGATCTCTTACGAGACCCGTTAGTAGTATAAGGTAGGCGGGAAGAAATAGCACGAATCTCTTCTACGGCCTTAGTAGCTAAAACCGACTCCCTAGAATAGGTAGCCTAAGCGCTAGGAATCTCGCAGCGACTAAAAATTATAAGCTAAGGTTAATAATAATTAACGGTTTCTAAACTTACACTTTAATAACCTCTAGAAAGAGCTTATAGCGCTCCCTAAACTCCCTACGTATAGAAGCTAGATAACTACTAGAACCGCCGAGAGTCTCACGGACGCAAAGATCGTTATATATATCTTATATATAAATAGGAACCTAAAAACGCATTAGTATAGACGACTTTAGATTACCCTAGACTAAAATAGCCTAATAGACTTACCTAAAGATAAACTTTACCGAGGACGGTATAGCGGCGGTAGCGGGTAGGGAGCTTAAAGATTAGGCGTATAGGCCTATCGCGGTTAGTAGAGTAGTAGCTAATACTAGAGTTAGAGCGGAAGAGATATTTAGAGCTAGTAGCGTGAGCCTTAATATACTTAAAGTATATTAAACCGTAGTTTACCGTTTTTCTATAGCGTAAACCGCGACTACGTTTAGTATCTTCAGCGACCTAGGCCTTATTATTACTAGGGCTAGGTTTAGAGCGAATATTAAGGTCCTAAAAGAATCTAGAGCGACTAAGTTAGTCTATATTAGACCGAAAAGAGGAACGGCGTTTAGAGCGAGGCGGCGAAGGCGTGAACTCTCGATTATCGTCTATAACGAGATCTTCTTTATTCTCTAAAGGAGATAGAGTAGATAGGCGGCGCGAGTAGGTATAGATAGGCTTTATAGCCACCTCTTCCGTAACACTAGTACTAGGATTACCTAGATTAGAGCGACTAGTGGCCACGTTAGTAGTAATAGTAGTAGTAGCCTTAGCTACCTTCTTCTCTAACTTAGAGCGCGCCTTTATACTACTATAATAAGTGGATTTTTTAGCCGGTATGGCCGGGGTAGAGGTAATCTCTTTAGAGCGAGTCTTATAAGAGAAGGAGATAGACTTAGAAATAGGACTAGTATTAGATATCTATATATATACGTTAGCTAGAGATCTAAGAGTAGAATACTCGTTTAGCCTTAAAGGCGATTAAAGAAGCTAAATTAGTAACCATAATAACGCGAATAGATTATATAGGACCAGCTCTAATAAAAATAGACTACTCTAGACCCGAATAGATCTAAACTAAAGGAGATAGTATACGAATTAACGACTTACCTTAAGAGTAAGATAGATATACTAGAGAAGAAAATTCAGAATAAGAGAACTAAATATAAGCTTAGTTAATATAGCGGTTATATAACCCGCGGAGCTATCTCTAAGGTAGTAGCTATAAAGTAAGGGATAAGCGCGTATATAAATAAAAGTAAACTAGAGCTTAAGTTTACTAATATAAAGACTATTAATAACGTTATATAGATTTAATTAGATGCGCGTATAAATATAACGCTTATAGAATTATAGATTTATATATAGCTAAGTACTTCGGGGCGAAGCATAAAAAGAAGAAGAATATTATTAGGGCTAACACTAGGATAGACTTAACTAGAATACTATAGTCTAGTACGGTCCGTAATAGGTGGACCTAGGGTAAGCCAGCTAGAATAAGCGAGACCACTATATAAGTAGGCCGTATATACTTAATTCCTACTCTTTAGGAATCAACCTTATTAAGAGAGTAGACTACCCTTTTAAATATATTCCCGAATCCTCCTATGACCTGTTAGACTACTATCCTACGTCTATAATCCTTATAGTAACTATCGCGGTAATTAGTACTTCTACTCCTACTCCGACTTAATTAGTTTAGATCTATACTAATTAGTACTAATATATCTCTTTTATCTAGCGTTTTTAGTTTTTTAGTTTTAATTTTAAAGCGATCTTACTTCTTCTAGATAGATTAGTACGAGTTTATATAGATCTATATAGATCTTTATATTTTCTTTTAGCTTTCTTAATTTTATCTTTCTTTAATAATAACTTCTTTAATCTCTTTAGTAATCTATACCGATCTATACCAATCAGCACCGATTTTCGATGTCCATTTCTCTTAGTAAATCATTTTTCTAAGTCTCTTTTTTAGTTAAATTTTTTAAAGTTCTAAGTTCGAACTTTCTAAGGAAGTTCCTTAATTCCTTAGAATATTTTAAAGATCTATATCTCTTTTACCTTCTTCCTTTTAGGTAGCCGTCCTCGGTACCAAACTATACTAAAAAACGTTGAATTACCGTACTTTAGTATAATTCTCTACGATTCCACGGCTTCCTTTACTAATCGCTACTTATATACTAATATCGCTACTTTACTAATGTTTATTATAGGTTCCCAAGTATCTTTATTAGAATTATATTCTTTCTAATAAATTTTATATAGCTACGTGCTATCTTCGGCGTGTTACTAGCTAAGTATCTACTTAACTTCGTAGATATCTATACCTTCTTACATAACTACTTTATATAATAATAATAATAATATTGTATAACTAGGTAGAGTAGTACTCTACAGGCCTATGCCTCCTCTAGTCTAAGCCACTATATAAGAAGAAACCCCATAGGGAAAAACTTCCTTATATCTATAACTATATCTCGTTAAACCTCTATTTCGTCTTAAGTATATAGCTATAGAGTACGCCTATTAGCCTATAGCCTATATTACCGTTATTTTACCCTTAGGTAGCACGTGTAGGTGCGGAGGTTATTAGTTAAGGGCTGCCCTTAACTAATAATCGGGGTTCTCCCGGGGTTCTTCCGGTATATATTAGGTTACTACCGGCGTATACCGGGTCTCTTCCGGCATATATTTCTAGGTCCACTAGTACTAGAGGAGTAGTAGATGTATAAGCATCCATTAGGAGACGTCCTTAGGATACTTATTAAGCTATCGTACGATATCTAAAGTCTTTATAACATAGATAAGCTATTACCGTTATATATGGAGGTTAGGGTATATAGCTAGATAGTAGTGTATTATACCTCTCCGGCCGTACGCCTTATACCATAGGGAGGTATTAGGAACGCCTCTCTTATAGATATAGTATAGAAGTCCCATGGCGCCCGTTCGGGCTTAGATAAGTATAGATGCTTAGGCTTTCGTTAGCCCTTTATATATCTATTTACTCGGTTCCTTCTATGGCCCTCGAATCTACTCTAGGTACCTATCCTACTAGGAGGTCTAGTGGGTACGGAGTGCCTCTTTCTACTTATCTTAAGTCCACGACCGTATATTTTTCACGAGTTCTAGAAGGCTCTACCGGTCTAGGAGAGCGTCCGGGTTATCTCGGACTTCTTATACTACTTAGCTAGAGTCGGCTTCTATTAAGCACCTATACCATATTCGATTCCGGCCTATATATAGGAGTGCGCGGTAATATATACTAATTCGTGCTCGTAGCGCGGCGAAAGTATGTTCTGCGTTTCCTATACGTTCCTATGCTTATTATTTAGTGAAGTATACCACCCTCTATATCTAGTAGAAGTTATGTATACTTATAACGTCTGTCTCGCGTCGTAGTAGCACCATGTTAGTAGCTTTATATACGCCTAATATAAGACGGAGTATACGGTTCTATATAGATTCGAGCTTCATTCGCCTAGTCTATATAAGGGCCGTATACTAGTACTCGTGTCCGTACATGAAGGCGGGTCGTGCTATAGATATATATAGCTGGCGTGCCTTATCCCGGGCGGTTCCCTATATAGAGGCTATAATCCGTCGTATAGCGGCTTCTACCCGGAGGGCCCTAGAGACGGCGTATACCACTTATAGTCCCTATTTAAGCTTACTATCTAGTATGACTCCGAGCGCGCGCATGCTTTATACTAGTAGTTTATTAAATGCGTCGATTCGGGGGCGTCGTTCGCCTTCCCTAGTTACCTATTTCCCTTAACGATTAATAAAGTGCATGAGTTAGTATTTCTCCGGGGCGAACTTTACTCCGTGGCGTTTTACCTACTAGAGATACCTCTCGTGGTTCTATTCTAGTCGTCTACACGTTCTATTAGTATTATTATCGATGGCTAGGAGGTATATATTATCGGCGTATCCGACTACCTCTATATACTTTATTCCTTAAAGAAGGTCTACTATAAAGAAGAGGAATAGGATCGGAGAGATGGTGCTCCCTTATAGGATGCCGCATGCCGTCTCTTTATATTCGCTCTGGTACCTAGGGATATATATCTAAGTTATTCTTCCTGTAAGGAATGACTATATAAAGCGTGTAATCCATTCTAGTATTCGTCTTATCCGGAGGTTATAAATAAGTCTTATATGGTTTACCTTGTTAAACGCTCCGGCCATATCGAGGGAGAGGAGCGATACTACCCGTCCCTATTTCTATACGGCCTAGACGACTTCGATAATATATTAGATAGCTATTATTAGGGAGCTATCTACCTTTACCTTCTAGTTCGGAGGGAGGAGATTATATTCCTATACCGCGGTACTTATCTTCTTCGCTATCGTAGCCTCTAGTATCTTATCTAGGTAGGAGAGAAGGGCGATTAGTCTCCATCCCTTTAGGGAGTTAGGGCTCTTTCCTAGCTTCGGGAGCATGATAGTATAGGCGACTTAGAAGCTCTAGGGGTGGTACCCCTACGTGACGCATACTTAGAATATATAAGTAATAAGTGGTAGGGTCGCTTTTATAGTGCTTTTTAGGCATCGATTTAGAATTCCATCTAGTCCGGGTGCTTTATCATTTAGGAGTGTCTTAATAATATTAAGTATGTCCTCCTCCGTAACTTCTTTAGGGATATCTACCGCGTATAGATATTCGGCGCCGTGAACGTCTAATAGGTCTACTAGTTCCGGGAGAGGGAACATGGCCTCCCATAGGGCCTTAGTTTTCTTAAGGCCCGTGGAGTATGTTCTCCCCTAATATATTAGGGGAGGTATAAGTGGCGGGGGTGTCGGAGTGTCTACGCCCTTGGCCCATTTCGCCATGCGCTATAGCCCTATTACGTGTCGTGTCTATTAACTAGTAATTATACGCTACTATTTACGCCTTTCGTTACGGAGGACTTTATCGCGTTATCGTATCGCTTCCTTCTATTCTTCCCACGACTCGGGTATTCTCGTACGGTATACGCGTCTATATAGCCTTCGGGCGTCTTATCTACTTTCCTATACTTAAGGAATCCCCTTTACTTCCGGGGGCCGGTATATTTAGTATAGTACATGTTTATTTCTCGCATTCTAGTATATTTATAGGAGTATCTATACGGCCTAGTCTATGGCTAGGTCGTTAGATACATCGACTATAGAGGGATCTAGAATCGCCGATTCCAGGTCCTTCAGGTACTTTTCCTAGTCGGTATCCTTCTATATCCATCGTCCCCGTTATTTATTCGGGGTATACACGTTTATTATAGTTTCTATATATTCGTGGTCGGAATCCGTCTATACCTAGCCTAGGCGGTAGTATTAGATCCGGTGACTAATATGCTCCGTGGTAAAGGTAAGGTCAAGCGTAGACCCGTCTTTATCCTATTTATGTTTTTTCTATATAACTTATTCTATAGGTGTAAGTAGGTATAGGAAGTCGTGGTAGTAGGTGCGTAGTTCCCTTACTCTAAGTTCTTCCCTAACCACGGCTAGGCCTCCCTACCATCGGTAGTAGAGGTTAAAGTCTCCTAGGAGGATGTGTTACTCTAGTTCCGTGGTACCCTCGAGCATCTCGTCTAGTGTAAGTACACGTTATTAGTTATATATGTTATATATATATAGGGGGCCTATATCTATTTATAGGTATAGTGTTATCCTAAGGTTATCGCGCTCGGTATATAACCATAATAAGAGTAGTATTAACCTATAAATATGGAAGAGGACTCGTCTTTCTAGTCCTAGAGGGTATATAGTATAGTATCCGGGGTGTGTGGTTGGTTTGCTCGTCTAGTAGTATTTATAGGGTTCCTAGATGGCGAGTATTATGGCCCCGGTCTCTTCGAGGAGCGTCGCCTGGTTCTCTCTTTTATATTATATGTTTACCTATATAATTCGGAGTATATTCTAGTCCCTCATTAGGTACTAGGGAGTATATATACCTATATACTTATTCCTTAGAGGCGCGACTGTCCTCGCGCGGCAGCGGCTTTAACTATGCCTTTTAGTCATCCCATCGTCTTCGGAATAGTCTACTATCCCGCCTAACTACCTTCCGGAGGGGAGGTTAGGGGTGTTATAAAGGAAGGGCTCGTGGTAGGTGTTATATTCTATAACTATCTCGCGTCTCTCGCTTTTATCGTGCGAATGTATTCTATAACCTATTTGCGTTTTATGCACGTTGACGACCACGACGGGTGTTTCCCATCGCAGTTTAAACACTATACTATATCCCTATTTCTTAGTCCGTCTCCTCGCGGTTCATAAGGGCACTCCTAGATAGCGTGGTCCCCACGGTACTATCCGCACTTAGTCTTCTATAAGTACCTTTGTATAGTATGTCCATACCCTTAACAGTTAAAGCACTATATTATTACCTATGCCCTATCCTATGGCTCGGCCATAAGGAGCTCTTCTTCTATTAGGAATCCCTCCTATATAATGCGTTATACGAGGGCGGGGTCTCGGAGCTCTATAATTATAGTAGAGTGTTTTTTCGCCGTCGTCTTAATCGCCTATAGGTTCTTCTACCACGCTTTCACGATCTTAATCCCTAGGTATTTTCGCGTATTAGATTGTTCTATACGCGTAATATCCTCCGCTCCGATAGCCTATCCCCGCATAGGTACTACGTATACTATAATCGGGTATATAGCTACCCTAATAGACGCGCTGGGGAAGATACTACCTATCGCGTTCGGATCTCGTGAGATGTTTTACTATATAGTATTCGTTATAGTAGTAAGTACTACCCTACCTAGCGTAACTTTAGTAGCCACGACGCTTAACTACATTCCTTTCTATTCGTTAATCTTATTTATAATTTCCTTTAGGGATGCCCGTTAGACCTATGCCAGCGTGTCCTTATCCTAGATTATGATACGTATACTATATACTCTATCTATGGTCCTAGTAGTCCTTAGTACGGTGGCTCCGGGTGTTACTATAATCTAAGCCCACGTGTTAGGGCGCTTACCTTAGAATAGCTCTTCCTAGATTCTCCGTAGGCTAGCTTCCATTCGGTCGAGCCTACTACTAGGTTCCTCTTATGGCGACTTCCTTTCTTCCTCCGTAATTCCTCTTAGGTTCCGGATAAGGTCCCGGAATATATAAAGAAGGGTCTTCTTTCCCTCCTCGGCGTCCCTCTCTATACATATTACCTAGTATTTAATTTTATCTAGGAGGGTCTCCCCTCTCGGGGTCCCCTCGGTCTAGGTTATCTATAGCGCTTCGCACCCTTAGTTAGTTCCTATATTTTAGATAGGTGTCTAGCTATCCACATTAATATCGCTATATAGCCGTTTCTACTATACTAGTAGGGGCATATCCGGCGTATGCCGGGGTATTATAATGCCTAAGGCCGCCATGGTTATTAGTTAAGGGTAGCCCTTAACTAATAAAAGGGGGTCGGCGTGTCGGCGTTTATTAGATATGGTCTATACTCGTGTTATTAAAGAGTCTTCGAGCGTATATATATAGTATCTCTATACGTCCGTATCGTCGTGTATTATATACTATACGTACGCACGTGTGTCGGAGGTTGTTATACTCGGTATACTCTATCGTTTAATGTATATAAATCGCTGTTTTACCCCGAATTGACCAGTTTAGTCCGTTGGGGTGTAAGAAGTTTTTTTTAAACTACTTTATATAGTATCTATTTAGAATAATCCGGTAATAATAAGGTATGAAATAGCTCGAGAAGCGTAATATAGAATATATTATATATCTTTAACATAGGAGGGAGTTATAACTCGTACGCCTAGTTATTAATTACACGAGTAATCTTATATAGACCTATTATCATATAGTTAAGCTTCTTCTTTAGCCTAATACTACAAATATTCTTACTATTTAGTAAAACTTTATCCCTAACATTAAAGATTATAGGTTTTCTACCCTTATTATAGTGCGATTTACTATAATTCGTAGTATCTTATAGTAACTTTATAACGCTTCTTTACGTTTAGAATAGTTCTATAGTAATTTCTATTACTTTAATGTTAGGTCGTTCTACTTTAAACTAAGTCCCTAAGAACTATATATTATAGTTCCGACCGAAGTTTACTCCGAATAGACTTACGTAGGTTAACGTATATCGGCTGTTATTATACGCGAATTCCGTAACATAGACTAACCTTACCTAGTTATCCTACTTATTGTCAGGGCTGACACTAGGATAGACTCAACTAGAATACTATGGTCTAGTACGGTCCGTGACAGGTAGACCTAGGGTAAGTTAGCTAGAATAAGCGAGACTACTATATAAGTAGGCCGTATATACTTGATTTCTACTCTTTAGAAATTAACCTCGTTAGGAGAGTAGACTACCCTTTTAAATATATTCCCGAATCCTCCTATAACCTATTAGACTACTATCCTACGTCTATAATTCTTATATTTTAATTCCTCTTTATATAGCACGACGGTAGTTTATAGAAATGGCTCTAACTACTCGTTATAATACTCGTGGTACCGCCTCTTATAGTAGACCTTCTCCTAACCTAAACGAGGAGAATAGTCTACCTATAACTACCCCTACTAATAACTATACCTTATAGGCTATCGCACTAATAACTCGTACGATATTCCGTGTAACTATAGAAGATATTATAGAACACGAGGATAGAGTCTATTATACTCTATCTTGGTCTAGTTCGAACTATATTAGACCTAACCTTAATATAAGGCTAGACCTTATTAATGTTAACGAGTTAATCCGTTAGAATCGCCTAACGTTAACCACACCTTATAATAATATATATACTAGACTACACGAAGAGAGGTAATGATAGGTTTAACTTAAGTAATAACTACACGAACTCGACAAAGCTTAAGAACGCACTACGAGACTTAAAGCTATATTACACGCTTTAGTTCTAGTAACGACTAATCTATATTTATATAGACCTATACTAACTAAAACGATCTATCCTAGTCTACTACTATCCTAATTACCCCGATCTAAGAAACTATCTTACTTCGATGGTAAAAGTAGAAAGAGTTTCCACGTATAGGCTTACTAATATAGCTAATTCTTCTATCTATTCACGAACGATAGCGATAAAATTAGATTCGCCTAGAACTACCTCGACCCGACGCCTTTAGAACGTTAGATGGTATACTAAATCGAACATCCTAAGGATGCCTATAACTAGGACACGTTCACCGAATTTCTCCTCTAATATTTTAGCGATAGGGCTAAACGACGCGACTAGGCCTAGGGCTATATCTTCGAGACTTGATAACGAGATAATTAGTTACCGTTATAACTTCTTAAATACCTTTAGCCCCTCTAGAGAGAAGCCGAAGAAGATTATATAATTCGATAGTACGACGACTTTAAACGGTCCCTTACCCTAAATATAAAGGACTATCTCGACCTTATAACGATAATCTCTATAGATCTCTAAGCTCTTATAAACCTCGTAGAGCGATACTAGCGTATAATAAATAATTAACGCCGCGCTAGTATACGACTATCCCTAATAATCTAATCTAATGTAAAATCGTCTAACTAAAACCGATTTAGTAATAGATCTCGCGGGACGTTATAAGGCTACTACCACGTCTCGAATTCAAAACCACACGGATCGTATCGTGGATCTCCCTACTAATCGATATATTAAGATATAAGGACCGACTCGCATAAATAACCTAAAGTCACTTACTATACCTATAGTAGAATAGACTATATAGCACCTAAGTACCGTTCGGGGAAGCTACTAAGTGCTAATATAACTAACTAACTAGTCATATACTATAAGTACTAGTAGCTAGGATACATCGCGCCTAACTACCTAGCATAGAATATAAAAAACTAATAGTCTATAAGAAACCCTCGCGACTTATAGGCGCGACTATAATAGAGGGGTAATCCGTTAAATAGTATATCGAACTATAGGCTAGACCTATCGAGGTCTCTCGTGGATAACATTAGACCGTAATACTTAATAGCGGTTTAGCTACTAACGTTATATTAACTTAATAAGTATAAGAACTTAACGTCGACATTCAAGTACTAATAGATGCCACCTTCTATAGTATCGATAGTCCTATTAAATCATAGGGTACCTATACTATTAAATATAGCATCTAGGACAGCGGGGGGAAGTGGAAACCCTACTACTTAACCTTTATCGTGGTAGATAGTCCCTTTAATATGATCCTCGGTATACTATAGCTCGAAAAATATAACCCGAAACTAGACTTCATCTAGAAAACAGCTGGCTAGCGTATATACCTACTATAATAGAACCTAGTATAGCTAGTTAACGACGAATAATTCTAGAAGGACTACGAAAAGGTAATCTCCGCTATCTACGTTCTCTTACTTACTTAAAATAGAGAGCTTAGTATTAAAGTAGATGAAAACCTACTATATTAGTATAAAATATACTAATATATCGCGTTAGTGATTAACTCGTCCGAATTACCTTAATACTAACCTACTAACCTTACTATTAACCTCGAAGACGGTTAATAACCCCTATACGGACCTATCTACCCTCTATTAGAACCCGAGCTATAGGTCCTCCGAGAATACATCGAAAAGAACCTTATATAAGGATAGATTAGGCCTAGTATATCCCTAGCCGGAGCTCTAATCCTCTTTATAAAGAAGAAGGATAGGAGTCTCTATCTATATATCGACTACCGTAGCCTAAATAATATCACGCGAAAGAATCGTTACCTACTATCTCTTATCTCCGAGTCTATTAATAGACTAGGGCGCGCGAAGATCTTTACTAAGCTCGATCTATGTAACGCCTACTACCGCCTACGTATTAAGAAGGGCGATAAGTAGAAAACGGCGTTTAGGACCCGTTATAGATACTTCGAGTATATAGTAGTCCCTTATAGACTAACTAACGCGCTAGGAACCTTCTAAGCGTACATTAATAACGCGCTAGTAGGCCTACTTGACACGACGTGCATCGTATACCTTAATAACATCCTTATCTTCTCTAATAATAAAGAAGAATACATCTAGCACGTACGCGCAGTCCTAGATAGGCTAGAAAAATATAAGCTATATATTAAGCTATCTAAATACGAGTTCCACTAGGACCACGTTAACTTCCTTAGCTTTATTATTACTAATTAAGGTATAACCATAGAAAGGGATAGGGTCGCTACTATTATAGACTGGCCTGAACTAAAATCAGTTCGAGATATACGTGTCTTTATTAGATTCGCCAATTACTACCGAAAATTCGTTAAGTACTTCTCCCGTTTAGCCGCACTACTTAATACGCGTACTACTACTACCGACTCGTCTATTACGGTCCGTGGTAGATAGAAACAGCGTAATATTAAATTATAACCTATTAAATTAACTAAGGTCGAAAGAACATCCTTTAAGAAAATTAAAGAGGCATTTATAACTACTCTATTACTAGTGTACTTCGACCTAACTAAACCTATCCGCGTTAAAACCGACGCGTTAGAATTTATAATCTTAGGCATTCTCTCCTAGCCTAGACTAACTAAGTCTAAAAAGGTCTAATGGTATCTAGTTACGTTCTTCTCACGTAAAATAGTCGATATTAAGACTAGATATACTATCTATGACTAAGAGCTACTAGTAATAGTAGAGTCGTTTAAATAGTAGCGATATTATCTTAAAGGTACCATGTATAACGTCGAGTTACTAACTAATTACTATAACTTAAAGGGGTTTATAAGCACGACGGTTTTAAACCGTCGATAGGTCTAATAGGCTAAGTAGCTTACGAACTTTCACTTTATAATCTACTATTAACCTAGAAGTATAAACCTAGCTAATAGGATATTAAGAAGACCTAACTATAAAGAAGGCGCCTAGAATTATAGTAGCTATAGGGTCCTAGAGTAGCTATAGACCCAACTCTTAAGGACGAGGTTGGATTTTAAGTTATTAGGTGATTAGCGAGATACTAACGTCGATACTAGTAATTAAATCTCTAAGACCGAAGCCGGTAACTAAAGACGCGGTACTAAAGTCCCTAGTAGGCCGTTTATTAGCGCTATCGAGAAGGGCGATAATGCCTAGCATAAATATCTAATTAACCTCGCCTAGTTAATCATAGATCTATAGAAGATAGACCCGATAGTTTTAAAGTTATATAAAATATAGTAAGATAAGTTATTACGGACTAAAGTAGACTATAAGTAGACCTTCATAGACGGCTTACTTTACTATAATAGAAAGTACTATATACCGACGGGTAACGCGCGATTTAACGTAGTTAGCCGATACTATAACGCTAACCTAGTAGGACACTTTAGGTATATACGTACCCTAAGCTTAATTCGTTAGTACTATTTTTAGAAAGATATACCTAAGTACATTAAAGAATAGATAGCTACTTATCCGATTTATTAAAGAACGAAGGCCCCTAGGCATAAGCCATATAGGAATTTATAGCCTCTTTCAGCCCCCCTCTTTATATAGGAAGACGTTACTATAGACTTTATAGTTAACTTACCTCTAAGCGAGATGCTTAGAATAAGTTATAATTCTATTCTTATTATCGTAGATAGACTTATAAAGATATCTAGGTATATCCTAGTGTGGAAGACGATTATATCTAAAGAACTAGCGTAGGTGTTCTAGAACGAGATTATTAAGGTCCATAGTATACTAAAAAGGATCGTTACGGACCGAGGAAGTACCTTCACGTCTAAATTCTAGACGTTATTCTACGAAATAGTAAGTATAAATAGAAACATGTCTATAGTATTTTATCCTTAGACGGATAGCTAGATAGAGCGATAGAACTAGACGCTTAAGGCCTACCTACGCGCATTCTATAATTTTAAGTAGGATAACTAGGCCTCCCTACTAAGCATAGTAGAGTTCGTATATAATAATAGTCGTTATAGTACGATAGGTATTATACCTTTCTAGGCGAACCTCGGACGCAGTCTAAGGATAGGTTTTAAGCCTTAGACGGTCTAATTTAATCGAATAACAGACGTGAACGTCCACGCTTAGAAATTAGCGATTAAAATCTTCGAAACCGCACGCAACTATCGCGCTATAATCTAATAAGTAAACGACTCGTATATAAAGTACTATAATAGGTTAGCTAAGGATTAGACGTACGAGGAGGGCGACGAGGTTCTTCTTAATATTCATAATATATAAACGTCGCGAGTAAATAAGAAGCTCGATTATAAAATGGCTGGTCCCTTCTAAATTAAACGTCGTATCGGTATAAGAGTCTACGAGCTCGACTTAGGAAGCGACATAAGAATCTATAACGTGTTCCACGTCTTACTACTCGAAAGATTTCGATCTAACATGTATGGCCGCACGAACGTGTAGTTACACTCTATTATACTCTAAGATAGACTAGACGTGTTCGAAGTGGACCATATTATCGAACATAGAATTAATAAAGACGGTGTTTAGAAATATAGAATCCGTTAGAAGGACTACACTAAGGATGAGAATACCTGGGAACTAGTAGTATATATCTTAAGTTCTATAATGGCTGCGTATAAGCAAAAGATATAGAATAGCGTATTATTAATATAAGTATAGCGACGTTACGGTTATTATAAAAAGAAGAAGGATACCATAGAGAACGAAGTGTCGAATCACGAATCCCAAACGTATACTAGGAAAACTCTATAAGGTAGCCCTATAATTCAAGCGATATACGGTTACTAAACGCGAAGAAAACGTAAATAACCGTTATAGGCACGCGACGCGATATATTATAATAGAATAACATAGAGAAGTCTAGAATGGACTAACATGGACCATTATACATGAGAAGAATATGGGACTAAGAAACTAAAAAGGTACCCTACTACGGAATTAAACTCGTGATATATAATATAAAAGGTTAGAGTACCCGAACTAATGACCACTAGGCCACTGGTTCGGGTGCTCTAATATAATTTAGAGAGATAAACTAATTTATATACGATGCCTACACTTAAGTAACTTAAAGGAAATTAGAACCTAAAATTTAATAGTTATAGAATAAATAAGAACGTATATAATATTATTAAGTTAAGAATTAAATTACTAGAAAACTAGTAGACGGGTATCTAAACGGTCTAAAAAGGACCAAAACGGATAGAAACTAGGTAGATAGAGCCAACACACACTATATAAAAACCCTAGCAAACAGAGCCATAGAGCTACTCCTCTATCTTATTATTACTCTTAGAGTATAGTAAACGAACCAACCGAGTAATAGAGCGACGGAGGTTAGAGACCTTATCCTCTAGAGTAACTACGTGCTTAGTTAGAGTCTAGTAAGACGACGACTAAGCGCTAGAGTAGAGTAACTAGACCTAAAGTTAGCTAACACGGTCTAGAATAATCTAGAATAGAATATATACTCTCTTACGAGGCGACTTAGAGGGAGAAATAGTAGACCTCTTATAAGATCCGTTAGTAGCGCGAGACGGACAGGGGGGGATAGAGTGAATCCTCTCTACGGCCTCTATAGCTAGGATAGACTCCCTAGAATAGGTAGTCTAGGCGCTAGGGATCTCGCGGCGGCTAGAAAAATCAATAGGTGTTAAAAATAATTAACGTACTCGTAACTTATACTTTAATAACCTCTAGGAAGAGCTTATAGCGCTCCCTAAACTCCCTCTATATAGTAGGCAGGCGGCTATAAGGACCCCCGAGGGTCTCACGGACGCGAAGGTCGTTATATATATCTTATATATATATAGGAACCTAAGAATGTATTAGCGCGGACCACTTTAGATTACACTAGATTAAGATAGCCTATTATACTTACCTATAGATAAGTCTTACTAGTTACGGTATAGCGGCGGCAGCGGGTAGGGAGCTTAAAGATTAGGCGTATAGGCCCATCGCGGTTAGTAGAGTAGTAGCTAATACTAGAGTTAGAGCGGAAGAGATATTTAGAGCCGGTGGCGTAAGCCTTAATATACTTAAAGTATATTAAACTGTAGTTCGCCGTTTTCCTATGGCGTAAACCGCGACCACGTTTAGTATCTTTAGCGACCTAGGCCTTATTATTACTAGGGCTAGGTTTAGAGCGAATATTAAGGTCCTAAAAGAACCTAGAGCGACTAAGTCGGTCTATATTAGACCGAAAAGAGGAACGGTGTTTAGAGCGAGGCGGCGAAGGCGTAAACTCTCGATTATCGTCTACGATAAGATCTTCTTTATCCTCTAAAGGAGGTAGAGTAGATAGACGGCGCGAGTAGGTGTAGATAGGCTTTATAGCTATCTCTTCCGTAACACTAGTACTAGAATCACCTAGATTAGAGCGACTAGTGGCCACGTTAGTAATAATAGTAGTAGTAGCCTTAGCTACCTTCTTCTCTAACTTAGAGCGCGCCTTTACACTACTACGATAAGTGGATTTTTTAGCCGGTATAGCTAGGGTAGAGATAATTCCTTTAGAGCGAGTCTTACGAGAGGAGGAGGCAGGCTTAGAAATAGAACTAGTATTAGATATCTATACATACACGTTAGCTAGAGATCTAAGAGTAGAATACTCGTTTAGCCTTAAAGGCGATTAAAGAAGCTAAATTAGTGACCGTAATAACGCGAATGGATTATATAGGACTAGCTCTAACGAAAATGGACCACTCTAGACCCGAACGGATCTAAACTAAAGGAGATAGTATATAAATTAACGACTTACCTTAAGAGTAAGGTGGATATACTAGAGAAGAAAATTTAGAATAAGAGAACTAAATATAAGCTTAGTTAATATAGTAGTCATATAACCCACGGAGCTATCTCTAAGGCAGTAGCTATAAAGTAAGGGATGAGCGCGTGTATAAATAAAAGTAAACTAGTACTTAAGTTTACCGATATAAAGACTATTAATAACATTATATAGATTTAATTAGATACGCGTATAAATATAACGCTTATAGAATTACGGATTTATATATAGCTAAGTGCTTTAGGGCGAAGCATAAAAAGAAAAAGGATATTATTAGGGCTAATACTAGGATAGACTTAACTAGAATACTATGGTCTAGTACGGTCCGTGATAGGTGGACCTAGGGTAAGTTAGCTAGAATAAGCGAGACCACTATATAAGTAGGCCGTATATACTTGATTCCTACTCTTTAGGAATTAACCTCGTTAGGAGAGTAGACTACCCTTTTAAATATATTCCCGAATCCTCCTATGACCTATTAGACTACTATCCTACGTCTATAATTCTTATACTTATAGTTATAATATACGCGTAAATACGCCTTAACTATCTAATTCTACCGCTCCGTCTATCTATCTATTTATAGATAGAACGTAGTACTAAGTTTCCACTTAATTCCTAGTATATAGTAGAAATCCTTCTAAAATTTAGACGTTATCTACGGACCTCTATCCGAAACTATACCATTCGGTATACTATAGAGCCGGACTACGTCACGGAGTAGTATATCTATAAGATCCGGTGCTTAGATTATCTTTCTTATAGGGATATAGTATAATATCTTCGTAAATCTATCTAGAACTATAAGTAAACTATTATAAATATATCTAGAATACTTACTTAGGGGTAGATCTATAATGAAATCTATCGATAATTCCTTCTATGCCTCCTTTAGCATAGGTAATAGCCTTAATTCACTATATGGTAAGTGTCTATATACTTTTATATACTAGTAAACGTTATACGTTTTTACGTAGTCTTTTATATATTTATAAAGACCCGGCTAGTCATACGTCCTTCGGATTAAATTAACCGTCCTTATAACGCTGAAGTACTCTACTAACGCGTAATCGTGCTATTCCCTTAAAATATTAATTTATAAGCCGCCTTCCGGCACGTAGAGTCGGCCTTAGAAGTAGATCGCGTCTAAT
>NW_022985555.1:488281-598550 GCF_010093815.1 Pseudovirgaria hyperparasitica
CGTGATCCGATAATAATTTAATCTAATATATAGAGCCTTCTAAATAATATTACTATTACTTAAAACTCTTAACGATTATAAGTAGTTCCTAGTCGTACGTGTTATAACGCGTCTCTATATCCGCTATTTTATAGAAAAAGAAAGCGACCGGGTATTATTACACCTTATCTTTCGTATCTTTATATGGTTAACTAATAATTCTAGTAATTATAAATTCTAACGCGTTAGTTTCGACCTAAATATACTTCTTAGGATTAAAATACCTAAGAATTAGCGTAGTTATAAAGTAATTCTTTAACGATTGGAACGTATCTTACGCTTCCGGCGTTAACTATATCTCGACCGACTTAGCTTTACGCTATGCTCGCCTACCTATAGAGATTTTACCGCTATTCTCTATAAGTTTATTAAGCGGCGCCGTAATTCGTAAGAAGCCTATAATAAATTTATAATAATAGTTTATAAAACCTATAAATATTCTAATTTAACGTATAGTAGTAGATTCTAGCCATTCTATGATAGTCTTTACACGCTCCAGCTCCATTTTTAGGCCGCTATATATTATAATAAAGCCGAGAAACCCAACTTCTTATTAGTGAAACTCGTATTTAGATAATTTTATGTAGAGTTTATACTACCTTAGACGATTTAGTACTAATTTTATATATTCTTTATAATTCTATATGCTATCGGAGTAAATTAGTATATTATTAAGATAAACTACGTAAATTACGTTAAGTAATCCTACGAGTGTAGTATTAATATATCCTTAAAACGCTCCTAGCGTATTTATTAGCCTAAATGGTATAATAGTATACTTAAAATAACCATATCTAGTCTAAAATGCGGTTTTCTACTTATCTCCGCGATAAATTCGAAGCCGGTAATATATATCTTATAAATCTAGCTTCGTAAAGTACTTTACCTTCATTAATTAGTCTAAAGATTTACTAACTAGCGGTAATAGGTAACGATTCTTCTTAGTTACCGTATTTAGTATCTAATAGTCGACGTATAGATATAAACTTCCGTCTTTCTTCTTTATAAAGAGAATAGATACGCTAGCCGATAACGTACTACGACGTATCTAGCCTCTTTCGAGGTATTCTTTAATATATTTATAAAGAACTTCGAGTTCTAGTCTCGAAAGTAGGTAAAGTAGACTATAAGAGATGTCTACTCTCTCTTTAAGCTCGATCTTTAGCTTATATAGCCCGTGATTAGGGAGAAGTAACGTATCTCCTACCGAAAACACATCCGTATACTATGAATATATGTTAGATAGCGTGTCTTCGCCCCGATTATTACTATTATCCTCGTCTTTATTAATAATTAATAAGGATATAAGATAGATTAGTAATGATCGGGTCCACACGGCGAGGTTCTATGCCTCCTTACTAATAGTTACGACTTACTAGTATAATTTACTACGGTATTATTGGAACGTTAATATCTCCTTCTAAAAATTAAGGATAGGGTTTAGACGTCTAAGCTAAGGCATCCCTAGAATCATATTCTATTAGCTAATATTAGCCACGATAAATTTATTAGATATCTACTATTTTATTATCTTCGAGTCATGAACTTCGTAATTCGTTATAGCTTTATCTAAAGTTCTAACTTTATATCTATTAACTACGATAGTTCGGCTAACTTTACCGAGATTATACGATAATCTATACTCCTTTACAAGAATTAATAAAATATAGTTATCTTCTATACTAGTATCTACGAGGGCCTATATAGTTTTATTACTATTTACTATAGGTAATAATACTTTTAGTAATATTAGGTCTTTACTCGCCGGAAGGCGCTACGGCTCCTCCTAAGTATATATAATTTAGCTAAGAACGCGGTTAGGTCTCGTGTACTAGCCTATTCTTTTTTCGGATTCTTATAGTTAGGTGAAATATATTCTATTTCTCTATACTTATAGTAACGAAGTGCGCTATAATTCTACTATTTTACGATAGGCGTTATATTTAAGCCTATACCTTATCCTTTTCCGTATTAAGAAGTACCGCCTTAATTATTTTAGTATCCTCTTAACGCGTTTCTACCCCGATTTACGCTCTTCTAGTACTAATCGCGGTAAGGTTACTCTTAATTAAACGTATTTAATTAACCTCGTTTCTAACCCGTATAGGGTTCGTCGGTTTTACCTAGAGAGCCACGTTCCTTAAGGATGTGGTAGTATTTATTAGCTTTCTTCTCTAATTTGTATAGATAGTTAAAACTTAATAATACTATTTCTAGTCTTTCGCGGATTAACGGAAGTAGTACTTCGCGAAACTAGAATATATAAATATTTTCCTATAGCGTAGGGATATTATTCTATAGGTTTTAGAGGTATTATAGTAGTTAAGTAGATGTCTAGTTCGGTCGTTATACCACGCTTCTTAACTTAGATAGTATCTTTCTTTCACGTTCTCTATCCGTTCCGAGGGTATTTAGTATAAATATAGCTAAATATTCCTAGGTTATCATAGATAGTAGCTATACTTCCTTCTATCTATCCTATTAATCACGGGATTATAAGTCTAGGTATCGTTCTCCGAACGAAATACGTTATACTTTAGTAGAAAAGAGTAGAGGGTTATCGAGGAAGTACTTTTCGTAGTCTCTCTTCTAGTCTTTCTACTCCTTTTAGTTCTTCCCTATAAATATAGTCGGGTCTTTAGATTTTAGTATACCTAGGGAAGGAGTAGAGTAAATCGGTAACGAAGCGGCCGGGTATACGGTAGATTATTATAACTCTAATAGTAGGTGAACTAATTCCGCCTAAATTAGTATAGGAAGTCGTCTACCTACTATTATTCAGCGTAGTTCTTTAAGAGACTCCTTAAGTTCTTATCTCTTTACAAGGAGTTTCGCGCGTTCTATCTATTCTTTAAGGGTTTAAATCTCTCGAGCCTAATTCGCGACGTATTTCTAAAGTTTAGCGATAGTTTATTATAATACCTCGCGTAGCTCCGCCACGACTCGTTATCTAGCTTTATATTATTAGAAGTTACTTAGCGTATCTACTATTTCTTCGTCTAAAAGCTCCGTGATTTAGTCTAATATTTCTACTTCTCGGTTAGAAACGGCTAGGATTAATACTAATTATAGAGGATCCCTATTATTTAATATAGTATTACTTATCCCTATAGTAGATCGTGTCGACCTTCTTGGTTCTAGTTAGACTATCTTAACTATAGTACTATATAGGGAGTAATTTAAATATAAGAATAGGGTTATTAGATAGTAGTATAGTTAGATAGAATAATAGAGTATATTCTATTATAGAACGAATTACTACCGAACCCTTTCGGTAGGAATCCGAGAGTATATATATAAAGGGACGCCGATCTATCTAGCACGTGACTATTTACCGCCCTTCACGTCACCTTCTAACCCTGTTAGCTAAGATATATATAGGTCGGGTCCTACCTAAGGCTAAGTCCTAATAGATAAGGTTAGTTACTTTATCCTTAACGGAGTAAGTAATAATACTAGGGCCGTAGAACTCCTCTCTTAAGCTCTTCCTAGAGTAAGTAAGTTCTTATAGCTTTACTACTTCCTATACACTCTTAATCTTATTGCCTAGTCTCTACTTTTTAGTAAAGATAAGGACACCTTTAATAACCTATCTAAGGACCTTATTACGGAGCTTACCTTCCTATAAGAGTGGCGGAAAATAGGACTAATTATGGTACTATAGTTAATTATTACGTTTATCTATCGCTTAGCTAAGAGACGATAGAAATTTATTACTATATAGAAGCGATAGTATAATAAGAACGCGATTACTTTAGGTACGAACTTTACTCCTACTAAGCTTATTAAGCTAGTTAAGATATACTAGAATAGCTACTACGACTTTATAGAGCGTGGCCTTAAGCTCCGAGCCGCGATTAATAAGTATATAGAGAAATTCCTCTTCTAGTAGACGTATTGGAGTAGCACCCGGATAGTAGTTAATATAGATATCTTTATAGATAATAGAGACGGAGATTCCGATAATAAAGACGTTAATTTAATAAATAAGACTCTATTATTTATTACGGAAAGTGGACTTAACGGCTACGACTAGAGTATTATCCGGATATATACTAATACCTTATTACTAATTAAAGAGGTATTACTATAAAGCGAGGGACGAGGCTATAAAACTAATTTTAGAGTAATCTAGTAAGTACTTCCTTTAATATGTTACCTAGAGAACTACTTTAATAACCTTAAGGTTTCTAAATCCACGCCTTATATACTAGCTAATAAGGTTTAACTAAATCCACCACTTAAGGACTACTTATAGATAGTAATTAATAACGCGAAGGTAAAGCTAGCGAAGTATTATAACTTAGTAAAGCTAAACCCGCTATATTATAGTAGAACTTATCTCTATCCTTTATAGAAGAACTTCTTTAAATAGGATAAGGAGAAGTTTACTAGATTATATCTATAGAAGACTATTAACTAGCTAGAACTCGACTTCCTAGCCCTTTAGTAGACGTATAAATCTCCGAGACCCTCCTCACCGTTATATATACCTCTATCTTATATATAATCTCTAAAAATACCTCTCTTGAGCTCTCTAATAGGCGAATACCTAAATAAAATAAAGTTAATTAGCTAAAGAAGATAAGAGAAGGATAAACTTAGCCGCTATTGTCGACTCGATAGTAAGTTTAACTATAATAACCCTATTAAGTAGTGGTTAGATCGGAAATTATAGTTTCTACGGCTTTATAAGATAGTAATTAATATTCTATCTATACTAGCCTTAACCTATAACGACGAGTGAACGTTTAGCGAGGCTAGAGATATAATTATACTAAGAAGAAGTAAGATAAGCCCGATTCTAATTAGATAACTATAGGATCTTAAGAGTTAGTAGAGATATAACCTTATTACGGACTAGGAGATTATATAAGGCTAACGTAAAAGTATACTCGTAAGTTTCTCTACGGATTTAAACGATTTAGCTAATATAGAGATAGACTATATAGATATATAGACGTGGACGTGGTAAAATTTAATATATTAACTTAAATAGGCGAAAATCGAGTATATATATAACCTTATTATGGACGGCGTACTTACGTAAGGCTAACGTAAAAGTATACTCGTGAGTTTCTCTACGGATTCGAACGATTTAGCTAATATAGAGATAGGCTATATAGATATACGGACGTGGACATGGTAAAATTTAATATATTAACTTAAATAGGCGAAAATCGAGCAAATTATACCTATTTTTAAGACTTTTAGCTACTTCTACGGATATACTTTAGTCTAGTCTAGTTTAACTTTAATTCTACTACTAGGATTAATAGTTTAATCTAATTCTACGACGGCTAGGATTGAAGTACTTTAGTCTAGTTTAACTAGAGGCCCAAAGTTGAACTGAACTAATTGATAGGAAGTCTGTGCGCAACTAAGAAGCTAATCTATTAATCGTGTAGGGATGAATGGGACTCGAAGATCCATACCCTTTTAAGTAGTTCTAAAAAAGCGAAAGGTCTATTTTTAAACTACGGTTCACAAGGTTAAAACACGCTTAGACCAAGGATGTCTACTGCTAGATTTTACTGGTTTAGAGAGTTTGAAAATCCCTTACTCGTGCTTCTAACTATTTAATTTATCCCTAATATATAGAACTATTAACACTTTCTCCGAGTGCTGTTTCTCTATAGCTATTATTCTACTGTAACATGGTTTCTCTAGTACTATTCACTCTCTTTACTTGCCTCCTTCGCCTTCCTCTAATTACAGCGCTAAAATATCATATCGACTCCTCATGTACCCATAGGACAGGTGTCAGACCGTCTGTAAACGAAGCAATATACGCAGCACAGCGAACCTGGTCTCGTATGGAAGGCTACACTGAGGATGATGACATCAAACATATTCTATGGCGTCTTTTCGGAATTGAAACTCCAGACCATCCTCTTTTTCTGCATATATTAAGCGTAATGCGCCGCATGGGAGAGGCAACAGAAATTGTAAATGAGCCATCTCAAGAAGATCTAGTGACGCGCATCTTCTGTGATGATGACAACCGCTGGAAAAAATCGTCCGTTACAACAAAAAAATACTACTTTTGGCAAACGACCTCAGACATATGGATAGATATGACACCACAATTCAGATCCGTAAGAGGGGGTATTACGAATTACCTGTTCAGCCGTAGTACACCGCCGGACTGCACTAATAAGGACAAAAGAGCTGTTGTCACCCTATATAATAGTACGGATGAGATGTACAACAGCATGACCATCTGCGAGCCGTACAGTAGAATGTCTGGTTTGACGTTAGAAAGGCTCGCAGAGGATTACCCTGATGAAATACCACTTAGGGACAATCGCGCCCCGAGTCCAAAGACAGTCTTTAGCATGATAATACTCTACCATTTACTGAACACGGCGGAGTTCAAAAGTAAGTCTGACATTTCTAAAGCAGAATCACATCTAATAGTAATAGATTTAATACAGCCTCTGCCAAGTGTCTATCTTGATTGGGAGCCATGTGTGATTATGCCAGAGCGGATGGCGGCAAGAAATGTACAGAACTATGGTAAGTGTTAGAAAATTATCCCTGTATTTTTTTGAACTGATGATTGACGTGTTACATAGCGTACCTTGCCATGCTTGCATTGTTAGGGGACTATGGGCTAACGCTTCATTATCGTCCAGATGAAGATGAAGATGAGAGTGAGTTCGATAGTCCAGAAGAGTATGACGACTATCAAGATCGAGGAACGCCCACGTTCGGATATTTAGTTAGAACCCCATATTATGAACCGGGGGCCCCTTGGCCACCAAGGGACTGATAGCATCAAGAGAAATCCTTTATACCGGAGCGCCAGGCAGTAACACAGAAAAGAAGCACTCCACAAACTATTTAGATTATTTTCCTTATCAGTATAATGTATGTTCTTATCGTACACTTATAAGAAATAGTATACCCGACCATTACTACTTAGAATTAGAGTTGTACATGAGTATGATATTCTTCTAGGTTAATGGTATTGATTCTTGAGGTAGCTGTATGAGACCTGTGCATATTCAGAGCTGCTCTCTTCTTATAGATGATATAGTAGAGTGACTTAGGGTTCCTAATTCTTAGTCGATACAATATAATATAACAATGTCCCATAGTCATATTATAACACAGTTGAGGCTAGCAGCCAGCCAATTGTGCAACGATGGATTGCGTGTAAATGGAAGGGAATATCATTGTTATGACGGTTCTGGTGCACGGATGCGGAGCGTTGTTGCTCCCTGGGACCTTGTTGCGGACATATATGATAATATATAGCTTCAGATACAAACAAAAGGTAGGCTGTATGTATCGTGTCGTCGTATATGCCCTTGGTCCGAACTACAAATACTTCTCACAGATCCCTGATATACCCCGTCTGATAACTTCCATACTAATCCCCTTCCAGCCATAAATCCACTCCCCTCCCTCCTTGAATACCATCTCTCCCTCACCAAAGCCAGTCAGCCCTGCACAATGACGTTACAAACATACAGCCGGCCTCTTCCCACACTCACAGATATCACATACAGCGTGGCATACCGTTGCCGCCTCTCCATCGGGTCCAAATATCCACATGACCGAATCACGATATCGTATTGGAAGCATAGCGTGCACGCATGGGTGCAAACCTACAGTGCAGCATAAGTGCATGGTGAGCTGGGGTGGCTGCCTAGAACAAGAACAGAGATCTCTCGGTTGACTGCTGTTAAGTGGGTTCAGCAGCGAACGTGGGATGGCTTGGAGAGGTGATACAGACGAGTGCCGGAGGGTGGTGGATGATGGACGTGCATGCTCGTCCGTGGTAGAGGGCGAGTATGAGGACAAGTGTTCGTGAGGGTTTATATTGATGCTGAACCAAAATTTGCGGTATGTGTATGTGAGACGCGGGTATATATGTAGAGATACACAGGTAAAATCAACACATCTATCCTCTTGCTGGCGCCAGGTGAGCAGATGCTCTGCCTGACCAGACCAAACCATGGAATCCAAAGATGGGGATATGTAGATTCTGAAGCTCGGCACCAGTCTGTGGCTATCTATAACGTCAGATCGATGACTGAGACGCCTCTACCTGCAACACCGTGTCTCCTCGCTATTCGCTTGCTCCGCTTTGTGCCTCTCACTAGTGGCGATGCTGTCGCTGACACCGGCTGTCTGATGTACGTAGGTTGAGGCTGAGATTGTGATGGGGCGCATTCAGCGGCACTCCGACGGGTGTTCACAGCTGATCGGGTTCTTGTGCTTGTACTTCCAGCTTTCGTCTTTGATGCTGGTCCAGATGGTCTTGATGCTACTGAAGTCGACGTAGAATGTGACGGCGAAGCTGTTAGATCAACCATTCTCACGTTCTGAAGCAACTTGCTTCGCTCCATCCAACGGAGTGCCTCAGGGCTCGTTCCGTCTGTCCATGCAAAGTGTCCAGGGAGATCTTCGCGAGGACGGATGAATTGTTTGAGGACCTTGGGTGATGCGCCGAACGGATCCTCGAACTTGTCTGGAATGCGTTGTTGGTCCGACGGAGACCGCGCAGGAGTGGTTATTGGGGGAGTCAACGGTGATTCCTGTGGCTTTGTGTTCTTGTCCTGCTCAATCAAGTCAGGTGACTGCCATCCTTGGTGTCGGTTCAGGATAGATGTCTCCTTGATCGAGTCAAGATAGGGAGAAGTCGTCCTTATGTCCAGTATGGGACTGGCAGGAGGTGAAGAGTAGAATGTGACAGGGTCTCGTGGGGTCGCGGGCGAGAGCATCGGCACAACTGAATTGGAGAACGAGGGAATTACCCGCGACGGTGGTTGTACTGGTGAAGAGCTCGCCAAATCTACGATGCGTAGTGTACGCCCCGATGGCTCGTGTGCTGAGGTCGAAATTCGCTGGAACGAACTCGTTGTCGCGCACAAGTCGAGACCTTCGATAGACCGTCTCTGCCTAATAACCTCTTCTGCTGAACTTGGCTTCGAGCGTTTACTTCTGAATTTGCCCGGAGACGGTAGCTGAGGATCCGGCGAGTATGAACGACGCTCCCCACGTGATATCGACGCCCGCAAAGCTCGCGGACTAGACTCAAGGTGTGTTGGCAGTGTTTGAGTTCTTTGAAACCCTGAACGTTTTTTGCGCGGCTGGACAGCGAATTCATCACTCGTCTCAAGTTTGCTCTCGATTGAGGGTGCTAAAGTATCGATGCATCGAGCGTCTGATCGAGGTGAAAAGTACCGATCGATAGTACTTTGCCGAGACTTTCTCGGTGTTGTGGGTGGACTAGATAAGAGACTAATGACAGACAACTGAGGAGCTGTGGATAGTGGCAGGGTTTCCTTAAGATCAGGGTGGTCCATGGTGGCAATAATTGCTTTCCCGGCTTTGCTTGCTGGTGGAGGTCGGCTCCCAGGCTTTGTCTGCTTTGCAAATTTGTATAGCTCACCACCACGCATGCCCCCTGTGGCTGAAGAACTTTTTTTGGCTCTAGGCTGAGTTTTCCTGGTATCCTTAGCTGTCTGTCGCATGCGCTGTTGTTCTGTGGCTGTACGCTTTGAACCTTCCCAGTCTTCTATCTTCAACGGCACCCCGATTCGTACGAAGGTATCAGGAATCCATGCCTTGTTGATCATCGTGGGATCATACTTTGTGGGACCCCTTGTTTTTGGCGCTGCTGTGGGTTCTGGTGCGTCGTCTGCGTTGAGGAACAATGGTGCTTCTTCCTCGATATCGCTGTCACCCACAACTATGGTATCGTCTGCCTCCTCTGAGTGTAAATCTATCCTGACAATTTCAAGAGGGACGAAGCCAACACGAATCTCCGAGGTCAAGTCAGTAGTAGTATGCTTTCGTTCATTGTGCAAGGACGTGATTAGTCGTGATTCTTCTTTTTCAATTTCGTCCATGTTTTCTGAGATGTTATCGCATCTTGCAGCGCGGATGCGCAATTCCCGCACAAGCATCGCCGGTGCTAAGCTGCGAATGAAATGCTTTGCGCCTTCAAGTTTCACCCAAGCAAAGGCATCACCAGTAAACTCGCGCAATGACGGGAAGTCAACATCATGATCCCATCGAAGAGTCAATTTAAGCCTCTCTAGAGCCTGCGCACTAGATATGACAGGGTTTGTGTAATATCCCATGATATCTGCACGAGGGAATTCATCTGGCACAGTCAGCGTTTTGTGCTTCCTCTTGAATATTTTGCTATTGTTCATATGGAGCTCGTCGTTGAGTCGTTTGCGCCATGCATTTAATCCGACTTTGTCTGATGGTTTGAGTCGGCACAAATCCTGTCCAAATCCAGCTCGGGCAGCTTCACATGCTGTTTTGGGGCCGCAGCCAGGAATACCCTCTGGAATGTAGTCTCCTCCGCTCATTAAAGCTACAAGTATCATGCCTTCTCTGTCAAGGCCCGAAGGACCACTCTTGATCTTCTTTGCATCGTACAAGTTGATATGGGTCGGCACCTTGCTCGACTTCTGTTCCGGTGACCAGCTTCGTAGGGTAATACCGCTTCCAAACATGAGCGCGTCGACGTCTTCCGTGAGCACAGAGTCTACGATGCCTTCTCTTTGTAGCAATGCGCATTCTGCTTCTGCTTCACCTGGCGCCATGTGTATCGGAAAGCCGAACATCTTCAGAAGCTGCTTCGCCAGAAACTCGGGGATGGAGGCGACGTTAGGCCCAGTACGCTTATTGCGCTTGAATGGAGGTTTATTTGGACCATCGAATACGAATATAGGATGGATTCCATGAGACGTCAAGCGCAGTAGGCGGTAGTAGAACGTTCGAAGGGCTGGGTTGGTGCCGCCTTTGCTGGCCTGGATCTGGAACAGCCATATCGACACATCTATAGCGATGCGTAGTGGGCGTCCCTCTTTCTCATAAGTCTGTACAGCATACTTGAGGAACGATATGCGCTCTCCCTTGCCTATTTCTTGATAGATGCTTGGCCCATGTTAGCAAGACTGGGGAATGGGATGCAAACAAGCTGAACAAGGGCTTAACTTACCCATGAATACCCATTGCTTCGCGGAAGTCCTCCCAACAAGCCAATACCACTCACATAGTAAAGAGAGACCAGCAGCAATGGATGATGTCGTTTTCAAGGGCTGCTCCGCACCACCAATACCTTACTCGTGGTCATCTTGTCGCAGACCCGTAGGCCCGCAATTACCTTGGTAGGGTCGTCAGTGCTGCAGCCCCACTTGAAGCGTAAATAAAACTAAACCTGTTAGGGCAGTAGCAACAACAAAGCTTCCCACCTTGCGCCCGCCATCATTCTGACCTTCACCTACGCGTCGTGTACGGACTTGCGCTTTTCAACATACACCACAAAACTCTGGTGGAACGGCGACCTTTCAATATGGCGCCTCAGACCCTGCTGCAAGAACGCGATATCTATCCTGACTCTTCGCCAGATCCACTGGCATCTTCGCTTGGTAGACGACCTACACCTCGCAAACCACTGCAGCGCACCTCATCAAATCATGCAAAAGCAAGATTGAGTAGCCCAGTGAAAACAGTCCACTCTACAGACCACTCAGCGACCTTTGAAGTATCACCTTCGAAATCTACAAGCCCGTGGAAGATCAAGGTCACCGTCGAACAAAATGGCGACGGCATTGTCGACCAGGAGAACATCGATCTGGAGTCGCCCACGCGCCGGGTCAAGCAACGAACTACAACAAAGACTACCACAGTACCTTTGAAAGGCGCAGACGAGACATCGCCAGTTAAAAGAAGAGGGCGACCGCGCAAGTCAGACACCGGAGCTGCATCTAAACCTAGAAGAGATGTGACACCTGCGGGAAAGAGCTCGAAAGGCAGGAAATCTGCTGAGACTGCTGAGTCAAGTATACTGGATGTGAGCGGCTTGGACAGTGAACCCGCGCCTACAAAACGACCACGAGGACGACCACGAAAGAACATTGCGACGCCTAATCAGCCTCAAGGCCGGAACATGAAGGAAGGACAATCTTCTCACGAAAACCAGTTGCAAAACCTAGACGGTAACGCTACTAAGATTGCTCCTGTAGACCCCTCTTCAAGCCCATCAAGCTTGCCCGGTAGGTGTGACACACCAGCAGAGGATGTCTCGCCGGTCAAACCCTCCGAACCCAAGGGTGTACCCGGTAAGGGTCGGGATGGCAATGAGAGTAGTCGAAAAACTACTCACCAAGTGGAAACATCCACATATACACACTTGCAGCGAGCTTCATCCACTGGCGTGAAAAAAATCGATTTTGCCAATGTCACCCCTTTACATCTCAAATATAGTCGCCAGATTGGAGACAACACCACACCCGAAATCAACCCAATTCACTTTCGCGTACCTACACCGAGAAAGCCCATCGGATATGATGAAAGTGCCGAAAGCCCCATGCCACAGTCATCACCTATGCACAGCTTTCCCGTAAATCCCGACGCGTCCATAATTGCACCCAAGATCACGCGATTCGACAAGCGAAACTATCCTGCTTTAAGTACGGCTCCAGAAGTCGTGAGAAGAGACAATCAGGAGCATGGAATTGACGATGGTATCGATAGCACGACCATCATGGAGAGCGAAGGTTTCAGTATGATATCTGTTGATTCGCTTCCTAGTCGGCAATTGTCAAGTAGCCCATCAGCAGCAACCTCAAACTTGCCTAGTATCGCATCCGTGTCAAGCAACCCCAAATTGAAGGCTGCTCCAAGTCCTCGGGTATTAAGCTACTTGAAGGTGAAACACTCGCACATGCCCTCCTCACCTCCTGGAGCACCTCTGTCATACCGAACACCGTCGCTTGAAGCCGTATCACCCTCTGGACCACCTCCGATTGAACCTGCACTGCTATTTCCCCGCACAGCGTCAACTCCTAGGCTTTCAGGCGTAGTCAAAACCGCAATCGCTCTACAAGGCGTCGTCGATGTCAATGAAAACAAGGTCACCGGAGATAAGTCGCCGCTGGCTACCAAGGCGCGACTGGACAGCTTGTTCAGTGGGTTCGGGGAAGGTACTAGGAGAGAACTTCAGGCTGGACTCAGACTTGGGGAAGAACTTGCAAGGCGCTCACAAGAACGAAACATGAGTCGTAGTGTATCCCCGGAGATGGGAGCATGTGGTAGTGGCGACGACGTGTTTAAGATACATCGAAATGCGGCTGGAGAGCCAAATTCCCAACGCCTACCGACACCAGAGGAACAGTGCCAGTCGCATAGTAGAGCAGTAAAACCTCCATTTTCACTTCCTGTCCCGCGACGACAAGTTCAAGATGTTACAATCAGATATCCTAGCCTAAATGGAAACCAGCTGTCTCTCCAGATTGCTACGCCGGAGATCGGGAGCGAGATGGACTGGCAGCCTACCACACCACTTTCTTCTGCAGGAACAGACACTGAGTCTCCGTATCAAAACAAGGACGACAACCGAGAAGCTAATGATACCCAAGTATCTCAACACGTGGACGACAGGGCACAGGATATAAGTGATATCTGGGAGGAGGAAGCTAGCCGATCCTCTGACATAGAGATCCTTGACAAAACTCAGCCGTCGCTGGTACCTCAAGTCGCAGATCTTTTCGTCGATGATGAGAGTCTGGCTAAGCCGAAGCGTAGCAAGCTACCAAAGACCTGGAGAAGGAAGAGTAATAGCGATTTCAACTATAGTGATGAAGCCGAGCCGTCCACGCAAACCATTCCCACGGATACCAGACTGCCTGCAGAAGTCAATGCGGTTTCTGTTACTGTATCTGAGGAATCTACAGCAACTTTACCTGATAGAATGGATAATGTCTCTTATCCTGACATCGAAGATGACGACACGGGCTTGTTCTGGCAACACGACTACACTGTGCACAACATACCAAGGCGTAACAGAAGAAAAAGAGGAGACTCGGAGAAATTGGATCTAACGGAGCTTCTTGGACTCAATAAGAATACCTTGAACAGTAGTCCTATCCGAGAGCCCCAGCGGCTAACACCATTCAGGAGTCCGGCGCCGATTTTAAAGATCACAAGGGACTCTTCACCTGCTCGACCCAGAGATAGTGCCAGCAGCCCTTCGAAACATGTCTCGTTTGCCGATGCCACATTCGATGACAGCATTGACGACTCTGACCCTATTGTTGACCAGTACGTGTCGGAAGCGTCTGATGCGCAGCAGTTGCAGGATGAACTGGAAGCCCGATCGAACAGTCAGCCCTTTTACCGAGACATGCAGTCCTCCCAGCCGCTTGAAGATGCTGTGTCGCAATGTAGCTCACCGGCCTTCCGAACGAGGATGAGCTGTTCTGTCTTGACCGTCGATCCAAATTGTGTCGTCAATCCATTGTTTGAGAAATCTTCGGTCGCGGCGCCCGTCGTACCAAGTCCAGTCGAACGCCAGTATACTAGTGCATCAAGTGAGGTTGTCGCGGAGGATATCGAAATCAAAACCACTGGTCCAGGCCTGTTCTCCCGCTTCACTGGTGGGATCTGGTCTGCAATTACAAGAACGCCGCCACCGCCACAGCATCCTGTTCTTCGCCCATATCCACCAATCCCCTCAGAATATCCTTGGACCCGTACCCACTTCATCAGTCTTGACAATCTGTATCAGGCGCAGAAGCGGGACCCTTCGGTGTTCAGCCCAAAATCACACCCAACGAACGCTGCTCTACTCTCTACGTTCTCGAATCGTTCAAAGTACGTTGGTGCAATCATCAGCAATTGGGGCTATAGTCTAGAGTTCACAGAAGACCATCTGGTTATGGCCAAGGTGCTAATGCAAACGATGACGGTCAAGGATGTGGCAGAATATGAGCAAGTCACCGGCAAGAAGGCTAAGATCGGCAATTGTAATGTTGGCGGTCCTGAGAGTGGCCGCATTTCGGAAGAAGACGTTATGATCAAGATCTTTGCGATCATTGCGGGTGAGATGATTCGAGATGATGAGGATCAGGGCAAGAAGATCGATCGGACGGGCACACTCACAATTGAATGGAATGTTTAAGCTGCACTGGCTGTAGTTTGGGCCCTAATCTTGTTGATACTTGCGTATTTGTACATGTCAGCCATTGGGTTCATTTCAAGTCTTGGCGTTAGAGACATGAGGCGGGTACGACGATATGACGGGTACATGATGCATGGAGTTGGTGTCCTGTTTATTCATTCTGAAACCGACCATAAGCGAATGATCATAATATGCATGTAGATCTGTGTGTCTACGTGTGTTTACGGATAGAGTGGAATCCATGCTCCTGTGTAGCCAGCCTTGCTGCGTGACCCGTGTCAGAATCTTAGCAGCTTAGAGACCTCCTATCTTGTGGTCCTGCAATATTAGAGCATCAGATACCCCCCTGCAGGATATCTAACCTCATATCATGCGTCGTGGCGCCATACATCATATCGAAGGTCATATTGAAGCTCGGTCGTATGTCATGGTATGAAGAGCTTTAATGCTCGTACATCGGAACTTATGCTTTTGCCCTTAGTCCACAGGCGGCTTAGAGCTGCAGGACGTGGATTCATCTACACCGATCAGGGAAACACGGTGACATATCTAACGCTCGAACGCTCAAAGAACTACTCTATTCATAGCATTGAGCTGTTGAGTGCGGCTTAGTATTGATGGGCAACAGGAAGGTCAAATCACAGTTTCTTTTGCGGGAAAGCGTGGATTGATGCAGTGTAATGCACGAATACGAGGTCGCCATCATCATTTCAGTAACTCAGATTGATTTGCCCGTCACAAGGTGAAACACCCGATAGATAAGATCTCAGCTGAACCCCCATATGGCGCATCCAGATGCGCTCTCAGACTCCGCTGCATTGTTCCAACTCGCCTCGAGATACCAGTTCACCACTGTGATGGCGGATTTAAGCTCCATGATCGGGCAGTTCTCGCCAACATGTTCTAACCAGTAGCAAGTTACAGCCAATATTTCAGCCTCACAGGGTTTTCAGCTTACGCTCTACTTAAAGGCTTCCATAGCGCTATGTACGGCTCCTGCCAACAGCCAACACAACTGACTTGCGAGAATGTCAACTCCCAGCCAAATCCCCGATGGCGTCAGTCCTGGGGCGCGCAAGATTGATACTCGCCCGGCTTATATCGATCCTGTCCCACAGCATGTAGTAAACCGAGACTTCCAAAACGCCATAAATTATACAAGTCAAGCCGGACCATCTCGGAACACTCCATCTAGGCCACCAATAACATGTGGTTCATCGAGAGCTGGTGTCGAATCGGGTAGTTGGCCAATAGAGAATCAGCCATCAGTGCCTGTCGTTATTTTTCCACCTACGTACCCAACGAGTAGGAGAACACTAATACTTCGAGATACCTCTTCTACTTCTTCTCCTGTAGATCCAATTCCAAGCTCCTACAGTCCTCGGAATCAGGACCGGTCGGTGGCGACAATTCAGCCAGTAGGCAACCCCGGACGTTACGGCGATACTCTGCCACGGCGCCAAATCCAAAGGGTCACATCGATGCCTTTGATCACCACCTCGATGTCAGTAGGGAGCGCGGCTGGTTCTAGAAGGAGCTCCACTCGTCCGACTGGACAACCTATATATGACACGCCTCGAAAGCCCTGCGTTACTCGACCGCGACAAAAAGCGAAGCAGCGGATGATTGAGCCAGTTCCAGATCACAGTGACGGTGAAAGTAAGGCGGAAAGGTGCCAGTCAAGACGTCTTTCCTTCCAGACCGAAAGTGAGGGAGACGACAAGGAGGAGGTCGTGGATGTCGATGACGATAATTTTAGCGACGACGGCGCCGCCTCCACACCTCTTACAAGTCTAACTACCCGAAAAGCAGAGGCACGAAACCTATCATACTCAACAGACCATGAGGCGCCCGTTCCTCGCCAACGAGGACGACCACTTACCCGAGCATCATCCTGCCTAACACTGCGGTCAGGACCTAGTCCCCTCGACGCAGTGCTATCTCAACTACCCACCACATCCATAGACATGTGGTACTGGATCCTGGACCTCTGCAACCAAATAATCTACGAATTCGACAGCCACGACGTCACACAAAGCGACTACGCCATACCCAAAAGAACAAAAAAACGCGCCTTCAAAGCGTACGAGCGCGCCATCCTGAAGCGCGACACCGCACGCGCACAAGCAGAAGACTTAAAGAACGATGTTCAGACAGATATCAGGCGCAAGGTGAAGCCCGACGAGGAGGTCATTAGGGTGTATTGTTATGCGCTGCATAGTTGTCTTCGCGCTGCGGAGTCGGCGCATGATGATCTCACAGGGCTGGACGCCAAGGAGGCGAAGGCACAGGAGAGACGCGATAAGGAATGGCAGCGGGAAAATGAGCAGATAGTGTCTCGGTTCGAAAATGACGCTAGGTACGAGAAGAATAAGAAGGACAGACTGGATAGGCACTTGACGTCATGGGGCTTCGTGCTGGACAAGTATCCGACTTTTCAGATATTTTGGAGGGTGATTCGGAAGGGTATATTCGGGAAATAGGTCGCAGAGATTGAAGATCTGTTAAGGTATGAGACAGTTCAATGTGTATGCTGTGTTATTGTCCGGAAGTGTTCTCATATGCTAGTACGAACGAAGTCCGCTTCGGATTTGAAATGCATATGAACTAAGCGATGCTGTCAAGGCTCATGCTTATTATATGCCATTATACAATTGCGGGAATCCGGATCTCTGTTATTCAGTACCGAGATTATACGGATCTGGCCCCCAAATCATAACGTTATCCATAACACTTGCTATACCACCAAGCACGACAGGGAGATGACCACGTTTTCGTGTATCAACCTCCTGCTGACTGAGAGCGTCAGACTGGCAAGGCGCGCCAACTCTAATTTGACCCTTGTAGTGCTATTTATGCCATGCATGTTCGTATAATCCATAGCTTCAAGTGGCGTTCTCTCTTCCGTGCTAGACCCAACACATAGCAGTAGTAGCTCGCTCTCGCAATCGCTTTCTCCATCTCCTCCGCTACGGAAAACCAAGGGTGCAACAAAAAGTGCCTAAATCCGATCTTCGAGGAGGTTGCTGTCTTGCGGTGATAGGTTGATCGGTATATGTAAGCAGGAATCCTTCAACGGCATTAGCAATGAATAGGTATGACTGTTCCCACACGGCTGGCCCGGATGGCAAGGAACGTCCAACTTTCAGCCGCTTTTTGCTGTCCAGACGTTTCGCTTCCTGAGTGCTGGGAATGGTGCGTTTTCTTGGCGCTTTTTAGGGTGGCTGGCCTTATATGCCATACTTCGATTATGCAGTTTATGAAAACGGTTGTCTTGAGCAAGTCGTGTCCATGAGTCATAAAGCCGATGCATTCGGATTTCGTTATGAGCGACGAATCCTTGCACGTATGATGAGCGGTCTGAGATGAATGACGTCCTGCGAGCTGTGTTGTTAGTGGCTTGTTGCTTGCTTTGGGAGTGGTTGATGAAACGGTCCGGAGAGCCTTATCTCCATCTTACATTGAATTGACTACGGCTGACTTCAGAATAATTAGTCTAACATTCGGCCATCGGAGCAAATTATGAGTCCGCCATGCTTACGAGAGCGTTTTTCTAAGCTGGAGGCGCCAGTAGCGAGAGGATGATAATCCAAATAGGTATAAGGGGAACTGTTTCCACGAATTTGTGAAACTTGGAGATAGATTTTCCTCTTGATTCTTGCAATACCATATTGAGGGTCCTTGCGAAACTTAAGCAATCTCGATAGCCATTCACTTTTGGGCTCTCTGGTTATTGACGCATCATGGCGACTGAAGCCAACAGTCTTACAGAAGGCGCATCGTCCGGAAAAGGTGACAATCCTCCGGATGAGCATACAGCCATCACCACCCCTCCAAATGAGCAGACCAAACCAAACAGAGGCGGCCCTGTGAGGTGGTCACTCGTCGTCACCTCCCTGCTCATCTCTATCTTTCTTTTCGCCCTGGACAACACTGTAGTCGCGGACGTACAGCCCAGCATCATCGAAAGCCTCCATAATGTCGACAAACTCCCCTGGGTATCGGTTGCGTTCCCGTTAGGTGCGATAGCAATGACTCTGCCTGTGTATGTGACTTCGCGCTCCCTACCTGATCAAGACTGACAAACATCTGCAACAGAGCTCGCCTTGCCAGCCTCTACGATAACAAGTTGATCTTCATCAACGGCGTTCTACTCTTCGAGATCGGTTCTGCCGTCTGCGGCGCAGCTCCGAACATGACTGCCCTGATCATTGGCCGCGTCCTATGTGGCATGGGCGGTGTGGCCATCTACAGCGGTGCCATGAACCTGCTCTCCGTCCTCACATCCGAAGCCGAACGACCCATGTATCTGAATCTCACCGGTCTGACCTGGGGCGCGGGCACAGTCCTAGGTCCCATTGTGGGCGGTGCATTTGCCGAATCGTCTGCGACATGGCGCTGGGCCTTTTACATCAATCTCTGCGTCGGTGGGGCTTTTGCGCCTGTGTTCATCTTCATGATCCCGTCATTCACACCGAGGCCTGGCGAGGGCGTATTCGCCAAAATGAGGGAGATTGACTGGTTGGGCGCGACGCTCAACGCGGGTGCACTTGTGTCGTTTGTCATGGCCGTGTCTTTCGGCGGCGGCGTTTACGCGTGGTCCAGCGCCCAGATCATTGCGCTGTGGTGTGTGAGCGGTGTGCTCTGGATTCTGTTCGTCCTGCAGCAAGCCTTCGCCATCACCACCACGAAGGTAAACCGCATCTTCCCCGTCAAGCTGATCAAAGACTATGAGAACGTCATCTTCTTCATGGAGATCGCCGCTGCGACGACTGTGGTGTACATCCCGCTCTACTACATCCCGATCTTCTTCCAGTTCGTTCATAACGACTCACCTCTCGAAGCAGGCGTGCGTCTACTGCCTCTCGTTGCATTCCAGGTCTTCGGCGTCATTCTATGTGGCTCGCTGTCCAACGCTGTTGGCTACTACTTCCCCTGGTACATCGTCGGCGGCGCCCTAGGCGTCATCGGTGGCGGGCTTTTCTACAGCATCGGCATCGACACCTCTGCCGCAGCCGTCTACGGCTACTCGGTGATCTTAGGACTGGCGGCCATGTACGTGCAGTGTTCGTTCTCTGTCGTGCAGCTCAAGAGCACGCCGCGCGAGATACCGGATGCGGTCGCGCTGATCTCGCTGGGCCAGATCGCCGGTGTGACAGCAGCGCTTACGATCTCGTCGAGTGTGTTCCTAAATCAGGCGAGTGGGCGCATTGCCGAGGCGTTTCCACAGTTTGCGCGCTCGCAGGTCGTCGGGGCGATCACCGGGGCGCGCGGCGAGTTTATCCAGATGTTGACTGAGGCACAACGAAGGCGTGTGTTGGAGATTATTGTGGATGTTATCAGTCGATTGTATGGGATGGTGATTGCCGCGGGCGGATTTTCGATTGTGTTGGCGGTCTTTATGAGGCGCGAGAAGCTGTTCTTTGCGGCGCCGAAGCCGGCGGATGAGGAGAGTGGGCCGAAAGAGAAGGAGAATGTACACGCAGAGGTCAAATCGATTGTGCATGATGCGGAGCTCGCGAGGGACGACGAGAGCAAGAAGAGTCAGAATTGATGACGACGGGGCCTCTTGAGAGGTACCCCTTTTTACATACCGGTGGCTGTTTTGCTTAACGTAGACCATACCAAGAATTCGTAATATGGTGCTCTAATACCTGATAGCATTCTTATCCAAGCTTTGACACATACCCACTTCCTTCTTTTTCCTGTCGTTTGTTAGTCTACTACTTCCACAGGTGCTAAGTTGTGCATGCGACATCTACACGAGAAGTAGATCGTGATAGACATCAGTGAAGTGCGAAAGGACTTGCAGAAGAGAGCTTCTGGCGACGCATTACTCATATACAAAAGTAGTGTCATTGTTTTGGTTTCCATTACGTGGTCTGTCGGTAAGGGGTTGAGTAGAAGAAAAAGCCCATGTCTGTGGTATCGCCGTTGTGTTCTAGCCGGAGAACTCTTCAGAAACAATTGATGCAGCTCATATGAACATTCGAATTACCAAGACAAGATGTTTCCCACATGTACGCCAAAGCTGTCGCGTTTAACTCCTGTGATAAGCTGGACCGTGACGCCATGACAATAACAGATTCCGAAAACGCCTATACGGCTCCACAGACACAGACAATTGTTACGCTATGCTGGGCCATGCTTTCTAGGTTCGCTGAGTGTGTTGCATTTGATGCAAAGCCCCCGACACATATATACTAGGAACGCCGGAACAACGACTAATCATCCCAGCTCTTCTCAACCGTCTCCCGTACCTTCTTTATGTATTCACGGCGGTTGTCCTTGAACAAGTTTGAGGCTTCGACGTTGGCAGGGGAGGATGTGTTTGGATCGTTGAGTAAACTGTTGGCAGTGTCAGTGCCGTCTTAAAAGACTGTGTTCGTCTATACGAACCTCTGGATGCTAGTCAAGATCGCAGCAACATCATATGTGGGACTCCATCTGTTCTGTAGAATGTCTAGACAAAGCTCGCCCGTTCCGTATACGTTGGGATGGAACATTTGACTTATAAACTTCACGCCTGGTGGCTTATTCGGATATGCCTCTTCGAAGTGCATTACCAGCCGGAACGTGCCGTCTTCAAAAGGAGTGTCTGCTGGACCTATAATTACAGCATTCCTGCTTCATTATCAGAATTGATCATTCCATGTGTTTGGATCAGCCCGTGGAGGATGTAGGCTCAAGATGGCGTACCATGTCATGACATTGTCTGCTATAGGGGAGGCGGAGACTCCGGCGGGAGGATCAGTCTGCATACGCTGGAACAAGGCATCAGTCATGTGAACGTGAGAGGGATAGATTTGAATGCACGCCTGGCCATCCTAGAGCTGGCACGACATGGATGGCTTCATCCCATGAAGTTGCATGCTTACCTTGAAGTCTCGCATGAGACGGCGGCGGGCAGAAGTGGACATAACTCGGTATGAGAGAGAAGCTGAGCAAAATATGTGTTTTATCGCTTAATCGCAGGGGAAGAAGGGAGAATGAAGGGCTCAAGCTGGAGAATGCAGGGAGGAGATCTGGAAGTCGTCCGGGTACTCAGCTTTATGTAATCGAGCAGTGTATCGATGAATGCTGTGAGAACCCTTTTCAGTACGCCGTGCAGTGACGACAACGCGGGGGTCTGCAGCGATAAGGCAATCAGGCCTCACAGCTAAGCCTAATACGGCATGGATACGGCTGTGTCATCTCACTAGGGCTGCGGCATCGATCTCGCGACTCGCGCCTCCAAGCACCCATGCAAGCAAAACACAATCGTCTACCAAACGTTAAACTTTCCCCCTTTCGTTCCCACACGCGACGAGTTTGTATATACACCACCTCAGTCGACTGCTCTCGTCTACCTGCAGGTTCTATAGAACACTACGTACTATTTCGATTCATCGCACCACCTTTCCGATACACCCCGCCCTGTCTCGATACGCAGCAAAACAGCCCCCTGCGACTCCTGCGATCGCACATCACCCTTCCCCGTATTGTCCGGTCCCTTCAACCTATAACATTGATTTGTAACTTCGAGGCCGCCGGGCCTAGAGAGGCCAGCAACCGCAAATATGGCGTACGTTTGGGCACTAGCGGTGTGGGAGGCCATGTTGACTGATCAAGAGACAGGACCAATAACACCGTCAAAGTGGTTGCACGGTTTAGGCCGCAAAACAAAGTTGAAATCGCAAGTGGAGGAGAGCCTATCGTAAGGTTCGAGAGTGATGACACATGTGCTATCAAGGTATGCACTTCTCATGCAGGTACCCGGTGATCCCTCGCCGAAGTATGTTGCGTCTCGCATGTAGATGTTAATCCAGAAATCCACATAGTCGCAAGAGGCCTCAGGGTCGTTCACCTTTGATCGAGTGTTCGGAATGGACTCTCGGCAGACCGACGTCTTCGATTTCTCTATCAAGCATACCGTCGACGATATCCTACAAGGTTATAATGGCACAGTCTTTGCATACGGTCAAACCGGTGCTGGTAAATCCTATACCATGATGGGTGGTGATATCGACGACGATGAGTCGAAAGGTATTATCCCACGAATAGTAGAGCAGATCTTCGCCAGCATCATGGGAAGCTCAGCCAATATCGAATACACCGTCCGTGTGAGCTATATGGAGATCTACATGGAAAGAATTCGGGATCTGCTAAGGCCGACAAGTGACAATCTGCCGGTACACGAAGAAAAGAATCGAGGTGTATATGTCAAGGGTCTGGTGGAACTATATGTCTCCAGTGTGGGCGAAGTTTACGAGGTGATGCGAAGAGGTGGTCAAGCCCGAGCCGTCGCAGCCACAAACATGAATCAGGAATCTTCGCGATCGCATTCCATTTTCGTAATCACCGTCACCCAGAAAAATGTTGATACCGGATCTGCCAAAACTGGTCAGCTCTTCTTGGTCGACTTGGCTGGAAGTGAAAAGGTTGGAAAGACAGGTGCTAGTGGGCAGACTCTAGAGGAAGCAAAGAAGATCAACAAGAGTTTAAGTGCTTTAGGAATGGTCATCAACTCCTTGACCGACGGGAAATCTACGCACATTCCATACCGAGATTCTAAATTGACTAGAATTCTGCAGGAATCGCTCGGTGGTAACTCTCGGACGACACTCATTATTAATTGCTCGCCGAGTAGCTACAACGATGTTGAGACAGTCAGCACTCTGAGATTTGGCGAACGGGCAAAGGCTATCAAGAATAAGGCCAAGGTTAACGCCGAGTTAAGTCCTGCAGAGCTGAAGGCACTTTTGAAGAAGGCTCAAAGTGAGGTCATGTCCTATGAAACATATACCGCCTCTCTCACCGATGAAATTCAACTCTGGCGCGGTGGATCAAGTGTTCCCCAGGATCAATGGGTGCCGGCATTCGAGAAAGGCTCAACTGCTCCAAAGAGAGACACCAGGCCTCGATCGGACACGCCGTCTAAGCAAATAGCGGACGTGCGGCGGATGGAAACGCCCTCAAGGCCAGATTCCCGAATGGAGATTGACCGAGCTGGCACACCCAGCGCCATGCTAGAGAAGGACGAGAAGGACGAATTCTTACGGCGCGAAAACGAGTTCCAAGATCAGCTCGCCGAGAAGGAAAGTGCACTTGCCAACTCAGAGGCGACCTTAAGGAGTCTTAGGGAAGAACTGCAATTCCTAAGGGAGCGCGAGGGCAAGAGCGGAAAGGAGAATGAGCGTCTCGTGGGTGAAGTGAATGAGTTGAAGATGCAGGTGGAAAAGATCCATTTCGAGACCAAGGAACAGAACATCACTATGGACGGTCTCAAGGAGTCCAATGCAGAACTCACATCAGAGCTGGACGAAGTGAAGCAGCAGCTCCTCGACGCAAAGATCGCAGCCAAAGAAGCTGGCGTCCAGCTCGATGAGAAAGAGAAAAAGAAGGCCGAACGTATGGCTCAGATGATGGCTGGTTTCGATCTGGGCGGTGATGTCTTCAGCGACAACGAGCGTAATCTTCGGAAGATCATCGAGCAAGTTGATTCTTTATACGAGGTCAGTGCATCAGGCGAGGCTGTATCACCGGACCACTTCCAAGACCTCCGACAGAAGTTGCGTGAAACCCAGGGTATCGTGAGGCAAGCCGAGCTGTCTGTCACCCAACGAGGTGAACAAGATGACGCTCATGTACAGAGGCATGAGACACTGGAGCAACGACTATCCACCATCCAGCGGGAGTACGAAGAGTTACTGGAGGGTAAGCTAGGTGACGGCGACGTCGAAGCGATTAGATCGAAGCTTGCAGACGCCTATACTGCCAGACAGGAAGGCGACAACGAACACACCAAAGGTCTCAAGCAGGATATACAACATAAGCTGCAAGAGAACCAGCAACTGCGATCAGAGAACGAGAGTCTTCAACAGCGATTGAAGAGTAGCGGTGTGATGAATGGTGTCGCGGCCGGCGGGTCCAATGGAAAGACCGTTCAGCAACAGATTGCCGACTTTGATATCATGAAGAAGAGTCTGATGCGTGATCTCCAGAATCGTTGCGAGAGGGTGAGTTTACTGCTGCGCGCAGTTAGTGATAGTTCCAACTAATGATTTTACAGGTCGTCGAACTCGAGATTTCTTTAGACGAGACCCGGGAGCAGTACAACAACGTTCTTCGCTCTTCCAACAATAGACAACAACAAAAGAAGATGGCTTTCCTCGAGCGCAACCTGGAGCAACTCACCGTGGTTCAGCGACAGCTTGTCGAGCAGAACAGCGGCTTGAAGAAAGAAGTTGCCATCGCAGAGCGTAAACTCATTGCTCGAAACGAGCGAATTCAAAGTCTCGAGGCTCTCCTTCAGGACAGCCAGGAGAAACTGACTGCTGCCAATCACCGGTACGTATCAATGCCCCAGACACTCAAGATGATACATATCACTAACAGCTCTGAAAGATTCGAAGTTCAACTCCAGGGAGTCAAAGAGCGTCTCGAAGCTGTAAAAGCGAACTCAACCCGCGGTCTCGGCGGCCTCGGCTCCCCAACGTCCAATGCGTCGTTTGCGTTTGGTGGCGGCTCACGCATAGCTAAGCCGCTGAGAGGAGGTGGTGGTGCCGGCGCTGGGCAATCGACAGAATATGCTGCGCAACCAGCACTTGCCGGTGTACAAGCTCAAGAAGCAGGAAACTCCGGGAAGCGCAGCAGCTGGTTCTTCAACAAGACTTCGTGAGTGTGCCGTGGAGCTGATGATACCCTAGGCTGCGATGGAAGCTCGGAAGAAGTGTGAATAGAGCATACTGGAGGATGGCGTCGAGATGAGCAAACGAAATGTCTACATTGATGGCTTGCGGATACGATGGCGTGGAATGCTGCATGTTGCATTCCCTGTATGAAGACTGACTGCGATGCTTTTTCCTTGCATATGATTCCCTCCCTATGCGCATGTTGCGTATTGAGGCTTTCTGACCTTCAGAAGATTTGGTGGCACCGCGCTTGGTTGGTACCGGGACTTGTTTTCTACATAGCATACATTGGACGCGACTTGATGGACGAAAATAGATCATCTTTAGACAAGACTGATCATGTGGTCGCTGCACAATCATCTCACACTGTGCCTGATACCCGTATGAATTGCTGTTCAGGAGATAACCCAGCATGGGGATGAACAAGCAAGAGTTCTTTATTGAAGTGCTCAGTGACGGTGGCCAAACAGTGAAGATGTCTCGGAAAGGCCAATTTGAGTCCATAGCGTACGCATTGCAGTACCTAGTATTTGCCTACGACAAGGCTCTGACCAAGCTTCCACAAGGCTGAGCTGTTGCGCCCCTCGTTGGGCTCTGCTTTACTTTGGTCTGTATGACCTTCTGGAACTCGCAACACTGGCTTGATTCCTTCAGAACAGACACCGCCTGCTGGGAACGTTTCAGCTGAAATTGCTGTTAACGATGGACGAATTTGAGTACCAAGCACTGGATGCCAATCAAAGGCAAGATCTCAGACTCTTACGGATGCTCGAATCCTCTGGAACCACCATACGCTGCGAACTCTTCCACACTACATACGCGCTCCAGCCATATGAAGCCCTCTCTTACACATGGGGCAATGCAGAATTGGTGGACGAGATCGAAGTGAACGGAAAGAGCCTTTGGATTACAGATAATCTACACACCGCCCTGGGATATCTCCGCTTACCACGCCAGGACCGCGTCCTATGGATCGATGCTATCTGCATTAATCAAACAGACCTACAAGAGCGACGTGAGCAAGTGGAAAGAATGGGCGAGATCTTTAGGGGGGCAACACGGGTCATATTTTGGCTTGGTAAGGCTACGCGTGAGATCAATATGTTCTTGGATGCTTTTAATGAATTGGAACGCATGTGCAAGGAAAGATGCCTTGATATGAGTCTTTGGTCGTCGAGCGACCAGCAATGGTCTGACCTGAAGTTGGACTTTACATCGCAGCAGTCTGCGAAAGGCAAGTCAATGTCATCGCTGCTAAAGGGCTTCCAAACAATCCTTCAAAGGCCGTGGTTTCGACGTATCTGGATCGTTCAAGAGGTGGCAAGGGCATGGTCAGCCTTAATCTGCTGTAGTTCGAGATCTTTGTCCACTGAAATCTTCTTTCTGACCCCGATGATATTGGACACTCGAATAGACAGACATTGTCACGCTGTGCTTGAGATCATGCCCGGGCCAGGAAGGTACCATTCGTGGTTTCGTGAGCACCTTGACCTATATACACTCCTTGCTATGTTCTGCAGAAGCGAGGCAACAGATGAACGGGACATGATATATGCCTTACTTGGTCTAGCAGCTGACTCGTCAGCTATCTCGATGCTGGCTGCAGACTATGCGGATCCCATAACAAGTGTTCTCCAGAAGACCGTCCACTATCTCACAAGCAAGACTCGCCTGCCAATGATTCTGAACTATCTAACGTTTTTCCAATCCGTCACGGTTGTCTACTTGACTTCTGGTGAGAACGCCCATGAAGTCCTTGATAAAGAGCTGGATCAAGGAATTCAAAAACGCCATTCCGAAGAGCGCTCTTATGATTTCACCATTGAAGAAAAGACAGCCGAGTCGCCGACGTGCTTCAAGCAGGTCATGGAGTTGTGCAAAGACCTTGACAAGAATAAGTTACCCGTCCATAGCTACGCACGAGTCGTACCATGGACAAGTGACAACAAGAGTGTCAAGATTCTCGTGGTTGATGACTTTGACGTAGCACTGGAGCATGTTGTAACTCAAGGATATGGCCAGCTTGTCGAAGCCATGTTGCGCCGACTGAAGCCACACATCTGGAACAGTAGAAGAGCTCTAACCATAGCTTTTAACGAGCGGCATGAGGAGATTGCACAGACCTTACTGCATTATGGTGCGAAAGCCTCGGCTAGCGATATCCGGTCGGCTGTCGAGGAAGATAATTTGCAGAGGGTGAAGTACATACTTGATGCGCAGCCCGAACTTGATGATACATTACAGTAAAGACACGGGAATGAGTATGCTGAAAGCTGTGATCTCTAGTGAGATGCTTTTCTATAAGGGCTTTCGAGGACAGATGTGCTGTAGAACGTACTCCTGGGTATATAAGGGGGCAGGGAGTCAACAGAGGCGCTTGAAAGGCAGGGCAGTCTATATCATCGCAGTAGACTAGGGAGTGATACTTGAGCAGGATCTGAAGCTTGACAGTTTACCGGTAGGTTAGAGGCTCGTTATATCGCATGACAAGAAACTTAGTCTTGTATGTCGACTAATACATCTGGAGAGCCTTTACGATTGGCTAGCTTGTACGTAGTAGGCTCTGTACCGAAAAAGTACATTGTAAACATCGATGCGAGATTCACTGACTTTGAGAGTTCACATTTAGGCATACCTCATTGGGACGAGCTCATGATCGAGCACTTCGGCAAATCTCCTGAGCCCACAATTAACAACTAAAGGTAGGCTCCTCTCACAAAATCTAGACTCATACGCCTCTTTCATACACTCTGACCCCCGCAATAGCTGCGAGGCTGTGTTCCGTCATGCCTTTTACCCGGCCGCCACGTGCAGGCCCGAGAGGTAAGCTGACTGCTTAATGTTGACTGCATCGTAAATCTGGAACGCGTCCTCCTGGTTGATTAGTACGATGCACTTTGGCCCAGGGCTTAGGTCATTGAGGCGCAGTGAAGTATTAGGGATTCGAAGTGAATTGCGTGCGTTGTTAGTTTGCGAGATAATCTTCAGGAGGGCGGACAAAGTGAGGTCGGTGCTTGGACGTGAAGACACTGTTTGTTTGTGATAGACACTGATTTATAGGCTCTCGGAATTATGAAGAACGAGTTGGAAGTCGTAGATATTGGGTTAATGTTGTCAGAATAGAGAAAAGAAAAGGATAGATTCCGCTAGTCACCTGACTGAGCACGTGGCATCTTCGATGACAATCAATTCGCAGTCGCGTCTACTCTCACATTGAACAAACACAAACTTGAGCGAATTCATTACCGAACACCGGGCCATGGCGGTTCTGCTAGATCTCCCGAACGAACTTCTCATCGAGATCGGCAATCACATCACGTGTCCGCGAGATGCCCTCTACTTTCTATTCACATGTAGAAGACTAGCCTACATCCTGATCGATGCGCCCGTAAAGTCTAACATCTGGTACAACAACAGCGACGCACTGGCCTGGGCTGTAAGCAATGACCGACCCGACCTCGTCTCTCGGATGATCAAGCTTGGCGCAAACCCCATGGCTACGGATCGACAGCGAGTCTTGATAGGCCTCTCACCGGAAAGTGCGCTTATAGCTGCTGTCACACGAAGGAGGATTGGTATGGTAGAGCTTCTTACCGGAGACGAAGCTCAAAGTACGGCTGAGAAAATCGACATCAAACAGTTCGAGAGGGGCTTGATGGCGGCCCATGATATGGTGCGGGTAATGGCTTTGAAAGAGTCCGACCAGTTGTCGCTACTACATATTCTGGTAGGCAGGCTGATCAAGCTCCTCGGACCTGATTACTTGACGACAGACACAGGCATCAGATTGTTAGAATCTGCATGCGGGGAACGTCGTGTCGACATGGTACGTCTTCTGCTGGCTAGTGCACGGGCGGGCTTGAAAGAGCTACCACCGAAGACCATATTGAAGGTCTTTACCCAGTGTGATGAGGCGGTAACAGTCGAAATCTATGACATGTTGTTGTCCGCTGGTGTCCAACTCCCGCACTTATTCAGGGTACGGAGGGGACTGGGTGCGCGGCCAAAGATGAAATCGCTACTCAAGAGATTCGGATACTCGATGATCGACGATACGGATTCTTTTTTACTACACAAGGCTTGAGACAGTATCCACCATAACATACAGCGACCGAGCATTCGGGATCACACCTCGGAACTTCGAATGTTCTTGATCGCCTCCTCGGAAACGTGTATCGTAGACTCTACAGTCTTGTAAACCGTGAGAACTCGAAGCAACCAGCGTGATGCGATCTGCCGGATAATCGAGTGCTGTTACGCAGTGACTCGGATTGAGGAGAGCCGGGCACGATCTTCGCCATACATGATACATCCCTTCCATCACGTTAAGATCCATATGGGGACTTGAATCAGCCAACAGCGCTAGAATATGAGCCGCAATACAGCGGTGATTGCAGCGAACGCGCACACTTTGACCCGATCACGGAAGCACAAATCCGTCCAGACGCTGCTCTATCTAACACACAACAACAAGGCACCCCAAACCCGAACTTATAAAGCCTCGCCCCTCGCCCCTCGCCCAGCTACAACCAACAAACCGCCCCCCAAGACACAACACATCCGCATCTAGACACGCAGATCACATCACATCGACAGAATCGGACGTCGTAGTCAGTCGTGGCAAAACCGACGCGATCGGCGTTCTAAAAGGAACAAACGGCGTCCCTGTGCCCCACGTGTGCGGCCGAGCCCTTGGGGCGGGCGAGAAACTGGGGGCCTGAACTACTATTAGGGCCTGCTCCGAAGAAGTGCAGAGATTTCGATTTACAGATATTGTAAATATCACAAACGCAGAAACTGTCCTGTTGGGTAATTATCGCGATATGATGAAACACAGCGAATATACCTCCCTCCTTACCTCCCTTCCTTGCAGATGTAGTCTTCTACATACAAATCACACACGCTAGTGTCTCTCTAACAGTTCATCATACCCATCGCGTCCCCTTCATCCTCCCCCCTCGCGTCAACAAACGCCCTTACATCTGCTGGTCACTTTCCTTTACGTTATAACTACCCATCAGCACGTTGCTCAGTTTCCCCTCGCGCCAGTGCCTATGTAAGCACGTGTGAACCTCCGCGGATTGTGGCTTGCCAGCTAGACAGCCCTCCATCCGTCGAATGTTGGTGGCGTCGCCCTACGCGCCGCGCCGCAGGTGCGCAACTACAGTTCAATACCTGCGCGCCGTTGCGAGACAGAGATCATAGGACTCGATGTTGGATCTGTGCATCTAGATTTGTGAATCCTACGCTTTTTGTATCGTCATCGCGGGAGGGATTTGATACTGTATCATTGCCGTCGCGCGAGGGCTTGTCTAATGGCAATTCATATCTTGGCATCAATATCGTTATTGCATGATTCTACAATGATCAACTTCTGGATCAATCATAGGTACAAGAAAATCGCCAAACATACATATGCTTACTACATACATCCCCGCGCCCTGCATCCTCCTTTTCTCCTTCACACATCTTGTCTTGCATCTACTTATGTAACCTCATGCACGCGTACGGCGCAGTAATATTGCCTGGCCTTGCCCACTAGGACACACCCGCCCGGCCACATACACACCCGCCATCCATGACGCCCCGTTCGCTAGGGTTGGCGGAGATCGAGTCGTTCCTGTTTGGGCGGGATGAACGGGAGAGGGGAGTGGGAGGGAAGGTGGAAGAGACGGAGAGTGAAGGTTTATTTGATCTGTTCTATTATTAGGTATACGTCGGATGTTCTGGGCCTTTCGTGGGTTTGGTGCTTGGTGCTTGGTGCTTCGTACTTTGTGCTTGGACTGGAGTTTTGAACTGAACGTGATGTATGGATGGAAGGGATGGAGAGTGGAGAGGTGGTAAGTAGGTAGGTAGGTAGGTAGATATAGATATGAATGTGTATGAGTATCAATGGACGATATATATGGCGATGGTGATGGTTTGGTTGACAGTAGAGTGTCCACTGTACGATCAGCGGAACTATAAGGACAATTGAGTCAGCTTGGACATTCTGTAATCTCAATTGTACGTAGTAGAGATCCGAACCTTTGAACACTAGATGTTTAAACGACATCGCAGTACGTCACGTCACGCAGACCACAATCAAGCAACCAGCACACACATTCAACATAGCAAATCATTGTATTAGCCTCAATCCATCTATACCACCTCCTTCGTTTCTCCTTTTCCCCTATTTTTTTCCTTTCCAAACCCATGTTAATCCTTCTTAATCCCATAAACACCATCCCAATGCCCGGCCCCTAATATGTGGATATGTATATGAATGGATGCATGCTGGAAAAACACAAGTACAAAAAGGGGACAAAACAAAAAAGCCTCATACGTAGTAAGGGCAGGGGATATTAGTATACGCCACTTGTACACCATTATACGCCTTCGAAGCAGCGCCACTGATGCTAGATGCAAGACCTTGATGAGCCAAAAGAAAAAGGAATAGAGACAAATAACGCCCGCGCTCCTATATCCGGTCCCGTCCGATATGGCTCGGATTCGCAAAGTCGCGCTCCGACATATTCGAGCTAACACGACCATACACACCACCACCACCGCCACCGCCACGCCCAAACGTACCCAGACTACTGCTCGAGCGGTTCCACGCATTACTCGTCACGCGCTCCATCTGCGCGATTCCAAGACCGCGACTAGGCGTCATGGGCGTGGGCGGGGAGCGCGAGGACGAAGTAAGCGGAACGGGCTGGTACGCAGACGCAGACGCAGACGCGGGCCCAGTAGAGCGGATAGTCCAGGACGCCGGGGTCGGGGGCGTGCGATACGGTCTGGACACGGACTGGGGCGGGCTGCGCGAGGGCTGCAGCGAGGTGTAGCCGTGGTACAGCGCGGATGGGTTGCCGTAGCCATAGCCGTTGTATGCCGCTGTGCGGGCGTCGTCGTCGTGCGCGAGGGCGTGCTCCATGTCGATGTCGTTCCACGTCGGCGCGGGCGCAGGTGTGGGTGTGGGCGAGCGGGTGACGGAGCGGGGGAAGACCGGGTGGCCGGCGATGAGCATGAGCGGGCGGGCTTCGTTGATGGAGGCCGGGTCGTCGTCGTCGGGGAGGTCGGAGTCGGATTCTGCGGATTCGCGGAGCGGTGGCAGGCGGGCGGCGTGGAGGCCGTAGGGGGTGGTGGCTGTCTGTGAGTCGAGCTCGTTGATGCTGTTCTCGTCCATCTCGGCCATGCCGCGCTCGTCGAGCATCATGGCTGGGCCGCTGGCGTGTGAGAGGCCGCCTAGGGCGCCGGACATTTCGTGGTCGGGAGACGGGGTGTAGGCGAGTGAGGGATGGCTGCCGGCGGAGAAGGAGGTGGAGCCGTATGTCTTGCTCACCATGGGGTCGTAGAGCCAGGCTTCTTGTGGGTAGACGCCTGTGGAGGCTCGGCGGGCAAGATCGCGTCTGGCGTATGCGCGACGCACGAGGAAGCCTGCCGCGAAGATGGCGAGGAGAGCTGCGGTTCCGGCACCTGCGGCGATTCCGGCGATGGCGGGCGGCGGTAGGTCTACTGGACCTGGGCTTCCTTCGCTTCCGTCTTGAGGCCCATCGTTCGAGTCGCCGGTGCCACCACCGCCAATGGGGTTGATTCCCGGACTTCCTCCACTTCCGGTCGTTGCTGGAGGATTCATGGCCCCGCCGTTGCTCGGATCAATCCAGTTTGAATCTGGCGTGCTAGTCGTGGTGATTACCAGCGTGGGTGAGGGTATCACTTGAGAAGCGCCATCCACTGTCGTGCTTTCTGGTACTGGAGCGAAAGTAAAATCTGGTGGAGTCCTGGTGGATATACCGGAGGGGTAACCATTGGCACCCACGTCGTCCGATGCGCTAGTGGGTGCAGTATCAGTAGGTAAAGCACCTGTCGACTTTGCGATTGTTCTGCTGGCACCACTGTCATTTGAGGTCTCGTTTGACGGAGCTGTGGGTGATTTCGTGCTGATCGCGGCGCTGTTCCCACTCCCTGTTGGAGTGAGAATACTTGCTGAATCTCCTGTCGTAGGTGACGTGCCTGTGACAAGCTGCGTTGTTCCCGCGCTACTTGGCGTAATGACGGAAGTGCCATTGTTATCGTCCTGGAGAACACGACTGGAGCTTATTGCTGTAGGGACCACGGTTGTGACAGGCAGATTTGTGATGCTGCTATCCCCAGTTGACTGACCCGGGTTCATGGGAAGCGGTGTCGGAGATGCAGTTAGGGTCGGAAGGGGCAGCGGGCCATTGGTGACTTCAGAGATAAAGCTACCTATAGCACTCTCGACGAAGCTTGGTAGGTCGGGAACACCGGTGGGTAGGACAAAGATGGGCGTAGTGGGGAGTACCTCGGAGAAGAAGCTATTCACAGCGCTTGGGATATGTGGAAGACCGGACGGTAGAGGGAAGATAGGTGTCGTAGGAAGCAGATTCGATAGGGCGCTCTCAATGAAACTCGGGATAATTGGGATGTCGGACGGTAGTACAATAATGGGTGTCGTGGGAAATAAATCAGGTATCGCACTTTCAATGACACTGGGGATATTTGGGATGCCAGTTGGTAGGTTCAAAATGGGTGTCGTAGGAATGATATCCGGTATGACGCTTTCGACGAAACTCGGAATATTCGGGATGCCGGACGGTAGTACAATGATGGGTGTCGTGGGAAACAGATCAGGTATCGCACTTTCAATGATACTGGGAACATTTGGGATGCCAGTTGGTAAATTCAAAATGGGTGTCGTAGGGATGATATCCGGTATGGCACTTTCGATGAAACTCGGGATGTTTGGGATGCCAGTCGGTAGAACAATGACAGGTGTCGAAGGGATCAGATTCGATATAATGCTTCCAATAGGATTGTCGCTGGGAGTAATGATCGGTGGTATTACTGGGGTGACCTTGGATAAAAAACTGTTAACCAGAGATCCGACCGGTCCGGGGATGAGATCACTGGGGAGAGCGACGCTGGGAATGATATTTGGTGGTGTCGGTATTATTGGATCGATGAATTCGGACTTGATACTGCTATGAACAGACTGCGCAGGGCCCGGAATGATGTCGGACGGTATCGCAATCGATGGTGTTGGTGTTGGTGTGGGCGTAGGTGTAATATTAGGTGCTGGAACGCTAGGCGTTGGAATGATATTAGATGGCACTATGTTCGACGGAATGATGTCCGGGACGACGATAGAGGGTTTTGGAGTCACAATAGGCTCATCCGGCGACGGGACAACACTACTTGCAGGCTCTGGTGGTGAACTTGAGGGAGTTTCGTGCGGTGGACTTGAGGGTGCTTCCTGTGGTGGACTTGAGGGTGCTTGCTGTGGTGATGTTATGACAGGAGGTTCCTCGAGGCGACTCGTAGGTAGTGCGGGCGAGTCTGATGTAACGTCTGCTGGTATCTGCCCAGTTGCTCCGTCTGTTGCGCCATCCAGAACCGACCGGGGCGCAAGCAGTCGGTCGTCGAGGGCAGCCCATCTTGCAAGAACATTTCCAGACTGAGCACGAAGGTCTGTTTCATGATAAGCAAAGGTCTGAAGTGCCGAAGAGCACCTCTGGGAAGGAGTTGGTGGATGGGATGGGTAAGGCTGAACATACCTCGAAGTGGAGTGGCAGCTGTCTGTTGGTGCAAGCACAAGGTAGTGCAGAGCAGTAGTAAGGCCGTCTTGTCCCACATTGCATATTCAAACGATTGACGACCGCGAACGGGTTAAAGAGAAGAGAACATTTGGAGGATGGGGATGGAGAGAAGAAAGAGTACAGGCAGCAGAGAGCGAGAGACAAACAAACGGAGGACTGCAAGGCCAGGTAGATGCAGAAGATGGACAGAAGGCGGAAGGCGTCTCGGCGAGAAGACAAGACGACTGGGAATGGAGCCAAACCTTGCCAGAAACGTGGGCGGCGATCTTGGACAGGATATATTGCTAGCTAGAGAGAGAAGAGTTGTCGAGACGGCACAGTAATAGTTGGAGGATGGGACGTGCATCAAGGATCAAGTTTTGGCGTGCATGGCATGGCATGATAGCCCATCAGCATCTTTGTCGTAGTAGTTAGTGTGTAAATGTGTGTGTCTGTCCCCTTGTCCCCCCATGTTCTATCTTGGGAGCGAGGCGAAGCATCCTGGCCTCTACTAATTAGCCTCTCTGCTGCTTGTCTCTTCTCGCGTCGCTTACTACCAACAATCGTGGCTTCTGTTGTTGCTGGTCATACCGATACTATCTACTCACTTTTGAGCAGCTACTATCATCATAGTATGTGTGTAAGTCCAAGCTCACTCCACAAGTCGCGGAACGAGTGCTGGTCTGTGGGAGTCAATGCATCTGAACCAACATCTACGCAGCCAGGGAGGCTGGACCACACACAGTGATGAATACTGCGCGCTGTGGACGTAATGTGACTGTGCGGCCGTGAGAGAGTATTAGCATGAGCGTGTGTATATTGCCGAGGACAACGTCCATGCCTTCGCATTTGGCAGCCTTGCGTGGAGACAGCATCGCAATGCGTGTGATGATGCCTGCTGTGAATGTGATGACTGTGATGAGCGTCAAGCGTTATACCTGATGAGTGTGTTCTTGGTCTGCTTAGGGCTTCACGCAGCATTCCCTTCGCTCTCCTGACCAATCAACGTCGTCGAAAACAAAGGAAATAGAGCTACCCGTCCGCCTAGTCTTCATCCGGACACTATCCCCAGCCTAGACAGGCTTTTCGGGAGCGGGATGCCCATCTTCGGACTAGCGCTGAATATCACGTTGGGAATGGAATTCTTAGCGGAATCATAAGTGAAAAGACGCCGCCTTATGGACTTCGGCAGCTGGTCTTCCTCCACTACAACGACTATCACTACTAGTATTACTACTATTAATGTTATTAATATCATTGCTTCTACTTCTTCCAGTACTATCGTTGCCGCTACGTACTACTGCTGACTCCAACACCAACAGCACAATATGTCCTTAATGATGCCCAGCAAAAATGCATCTATTTACCAGATAAACTACTCTATACATACGTGCCCAGGTATTCTTCAGGCGCTATCGTAGTCTGTCATGCATCGATGGATCTGCTGCTCTGGCCCTATCCTGGCCCCCATATTCTCAGCCTGATGCTGCCAATTCATGCCGTGTTCGGTAGAATGCCCGGGAGCTCGTCCGTGCTTGAACACCCCCCTGATACTTGATCCATGACCTGGAGTCCTGGACCATATGCTGTGCTCTGCTGTCGAATCAACGGCCAACCGTGCACGTTTGCTGAATCAAACAGAGAGATTTGTATATATACGTGTCGCCTTGTCTGACGGAGAATTTACCCGTCCCAGCCACAGATCGTGGCGCGTCCTCACATGGCTTGAGGCTTGATGCTTGATGCTTGAGCCACATTCATCTTCTAAGCTCCAACTCCAACATACTGTATCATTATTCTCTATCTATTGCGTTATATTCTGAAATATCTAAATCCATTTGGCCTCCACTCTCTGCTTCCTTCGTGCCCTTACTTTCTTCTCGGCATTCTGGAGTCTTTTCTTATCTCGGCACTTCTTCGTGCTCCTTCGGCTACATAATACAGCTCCCCCTGGGCTGGCCCCATGCTGCGGCTCATTGCTTCTCCATACCCATTTCATACGATGTTCCCTGCTGGACCACCATCTTCGCCGTGTCGTCACGAATAAGTTCCTGAAGCCACAATGGCAACCCACGCAGACCCGGTGCGGCTCTGGTCCAGAACAGGTTGGGCAGGAAGATTCTGCCGCGCTTGCACTCTAGAATCTGTTTCGACATGGCATCTCCAACGGTGCCGACCTTCATGATTGGTGTCTTGGATGCCTTCTTGATGTCCTCCTCAAGCTGCTCCGTCAGTCGGGTGCTGGTCCAGAGCGGGTAGACAATCGAGGTGAGAATCTCAGGGCAGTGGTACCGATGTTTCAGCTCCTGGTTCAGCGATTCATAAAACGCCGTCAGCGCTGCCTTGATACTGCAATAGTCTGATATGCCCGCAATGCCGGTGAATGCGCTCATGCTAGACACGCTCATGATGTGGCCCTTCTTCTTCTTGATCATGTCGGGCAGGAACTCTTGGATCGTGTACCATTGCGCGATCAGGTTGATGTCGAAGATGGCATGCAGAGCGCCAGGCGTAAGGTTGAGAATGTCACCCGCATTGCCGATTCCCGCATTGTTGACGAGGATAGACGGCGAACCCAGGGTGGAACGGACCTCTGTGGCAGCCTTGGCCACGGCCTCGCGGTTGCGGAGATCGCAGTTGAAATATTTGATGTTCGGAGCTGCCTTGGCTGTTGCGAGTCAGCCGCTGAGATTGCGATCCATAATGCGACATGTCGAGTGACATGACTGTGCCGCCAAAACTTACAAGCTTTGAGTTCCGCACTCAGATCCATGACATCGAGCACAGCGACCTTGACTCCCCTGAGCGCCAGGCGTTCAGCAGTCGCGGCGCCAATGCCGTTGGAGCCTCCAGTAATCACAGCCACTTCTTGCCCCCAGACCCAGTCCTTGGTACTATCGCTGCTCCATTTCCAATTGCGCAGCGCCCATCCATTGAGGACATTGTTTATAAGCGATACAACGCCCAGCGGAACGAGGAACTTCAGCACAGTGACAAGGATATCGACGGGTACCTTGATCGAGCCGAGCTTCTCAACCAATGGTCCTCGCACTTCCGGCGGCCCAAACGCCAGAACAGCGAGAAGAGGGCCGGTCACGAAGGGAGAGAGCACCACTTTTGGAATCAGAGAAGCCATGATGATGAAAGATGATGCAACTGGCGACAAATACCTGCGGCGAGGAGGAGAATCTTGAGAGAAATTGCTGAAATGTCACTTCGTCCGTAGTCAATATGTACGTACGGACTTCACATGAAAGCCGAGGCAGGGGTCCATTTTCTGTGTAGATCTAGTTTCACACTCGCGCAAATACGGATTCTCCGCAATACTGAATTGACTATCTCGGCATCTCGAACAGATGTTGAGAAGAACTATATCAACGAGCAAAATCTTATACAGGGGTCAATATAGCACTACTTCATCTATCCTTGTCCCGCGCCCGTGTAACCGGGCACAGATTGGAGGATGACTAAGCCTAGCCTCGCAACTCTTCCCTAACTGGAACCACGAGCCAAAATAATCATCCTCCTCATATTCCCACATGCCACCACCTCGGATACACCAGATCAGAGGAACACTCACTCCGTTCCTCTATCCGCTTCTATGGGAAGAGGCGTGCGTGGGCGTCGGTCGTCGGCTGCCGAGACAGAGGACGCGTTGCTACGTGCAGCAATGCAGGAAATATTCTACACCCACCACAACAACTCCAACGTCGCCCTCTGATCCAGCTCAATTGCCCGAGGGCAGACTCAATCCGTCACGCGACGACTACTCCATCACTCCCTTTGCAGACCGCTGCGTTCTCACTCTCGCTGCTGGGTCTGGTGGTCATGGCTGCGTAAGCTTCTTGCGCGAGAAATATATCGAGGATGGGCCCCCCAATGGTGGAGATGGCGGGACAGGAGGAAACGTCTATATCCAGGCCGTCAGAGGCGAAACATCGTTGCATAAACTGGCACGCAGACGCACGATATTCGCAGGAAGAGGCAAGAATGGCCAAGGCAAAACCAAGGGCGGCGAAAGAGGCGAGGATGTGCTCCTCACCGTGCCAGTCGGCACCGTCGTTCGCGAAATCACTAGACATGATCCTGTAGGAAACGAAGAGAGACGGATATTCATGGAGCAGGGAGGTCTTCAGCCGGGAGAGAATGACACAGGCTTTGAGGGTGGAAATTGGCAAGACAAGAAATGGCTGCTCTACCCTGGTATCCCAGCCTCGAAAATTGCGTTGATGCCTATGCCAAAGGTACCACCGCCGCGAAGATCACCATTAGCTGCAATGGAGCCCAGCGGCCCCATTCGCCTCGACCTAGACAAACCTATGGATCGGCCTATGCTGCTCGCTGCGGGTGCTGTAGGAGGTCTAGGCAACCAGCACTTTGTATCAGAAGAGTTGCGCAAACCTATGATGGCTACGCGAGGAGCAGATGGGACGAAAATATCCGTGCAGCTTGAGCTCAAGCTGCTGGCGGACGTCGCATTGGTCGGCCTGCCGAACGCTGGGAAAAGTACTCTGCTCAGGGCGATCAGCAACAGCAATGCTCGGGTTGGCAGCTGGGCCTTCACCACGCTGCAGCCAAACATTGGCACGGTAGTTCTAGACGACCACAAAGGCCGCCCCAAGTTGACTTTGCGCGAGACCAGCGGCGAGACTCGACCCAACTTTCTGATCGCTGACATCCCAGGACTGATAGAGGACGCACATCTCGACAGAGGACTCGGGCTGGGCTTCCTCCGCCATGTCGAGCGCGCTGCATGCCTTGCATTCGTCATCGATCTCTCTGCAGGTGACGCCATCGTCGCGCTGAACAGTCTGTGGAAGGAAGTCAGCGAGTACGAGCTGCTCCGCGAGAAACAGCTGTATGCCGAATCGCAACGAACGGTCAACTACAAACCCTTCAACAACGATCTTGAGCATCTGTCCAACGCCGATTTTGTCACAGCGCCAGACCAGGACGCACACCCACTCCCATCCCTCGCATTGCCTCCTCTGTCTGCCAAGCCCTGGTTCGTCGTCGCAACAAAAGGTGATCTCCCAGAAACACAGCACAACTTTGGCGCACTCCAGTCCTACATGCAAGCCATCGCGGCAGGCAGACTGCCGCATCCCTCAGGCAAGGCAAACGCCTGGAAGAGAGTGCTTCACGCTGTTCCTGTCAGTGCCATTCGCGCAGAGGGTACCCAACGCATTGCCGAGGTCGTCGTCGAGCTGCTGCAGCCAGCGGCGGTAGCGTGATGTACAATCGAGGCGCAGCACCGCAGCAGCACCGCAGCGCCTGCAAGTCGGACGCCATCTGCCAGCCATCTGCCAGCCATCGTCACCCGCTTGCTCCTTCCCGTATGAGCAAGCTACCTACGGAGCGCGCAGAAACAACTTCTACTCTGCTTCTTCGATCGTGATTGCTGACGTGAGGAGGACATGCGACCTGTTTCTGAGGACTTGTGAGACATGGATCAGGCCGCAGCTTCGAATGCAGATTACAACACCTGAGAAACGCAAACAAGGCTTGTTGCGCGGGAGATGTACAGCTAGATCTCCGATGTGCCGTTCGAATGCTTCGAATGCTTCGAGTACATAATACATCCCAGCAGCAGCGTCTGTACATAGGACATTGTACATAATTCCTGCCCGTCTCTCCACGCTGCGCTGACGCTGCGCTGCAATGCAAAACCTCGCTTCTGTACATAGGATAGTATAACAATTCTACACAGCGTGGTGGCTCCAAACACCCCACCGACCGCCGCTGCGGCTCTGAAACATAGACAGAGAGTATCGTTTCATTTATACTTCGCATTGATAAATCACGCGTCTACGTTGACGCATTATAACGCCTTTTTCCGTGTATGTTTATTCTCAGTTCCATTTCTTCGCCGTCGTCGCGGTTCTGTATTCATGTGTGTATATTTCTCTATATGTTGATGTATCCATGTGTCTCTGTTTACAGTCGCCGACTTAAATTGACTAAACTTTGTGGTCGCCATCTCGAATGGACGCTTCTCTCCGCAGCGTTTTCTTTGCTAGGATATCTAGGATACATGCGGCCAAACGCTATGTATACGTACATAGATAGCCCCATACAAAATACATACAATCACCCGTCCGATTCAGTCCCAGCAACGCAGTCTTTCCCCTCCCCAAAATCAACCAATACTAGATCCGCAGTCCTCAGCCTTGTCATGCCTTGCCTTGCCTTTGCCTACCCCAGTCCTCAGCCAGCCTCGCCCAATAAATAGACATGGATACCTCCCACTCTCAAGACGGGTAGATACACAATAATCAACCAATTAACCCGTACTCATTAGCCGCTATTGAGCGTGTGCTTGCATAGGAGCAATGGCCACAATGACATAACAAACCTAATAAACATGCTGTCATGCCTTGATCAGGTCTTGAGGCTTGGACTTGAGGTCTGGAGGTTTGATAGGGTGGATTCTGGACTGTACTAGAACCCCGCACTTTTACCTATCCATGGCTGGATCCATGCAAAAGCTGCAGGTGGTGGATGTCACAGTTGCATTTGCGGGTGCGGGTTGCAGGCTGTATGGTCAGTCACGTTATTGGCATTGTTACGTTACATTCTTGAGGGGTGGTTTATGCGTGGTGATGCGTGGATAGCGTTTGGGATGTTTTGATGGTGCTGTGATGTTTTTGATGCTATTTCTGGAGATTGGGTTTTTGGGGTGGTTTGATTTGGGATGTGGTGGGTTGCTGGGTGGGTTATGTGGTTTTTTCTTCTTTTGGTAGTAAGGTTGTTAGAGGAGGTAGACTTGTGCTGTATATGGATATGAAGTGTGTAAGAGTGGTCTATTGATTTTGTAATACGGGTGGAGTATGTGATTGCTGTGGTTTGATTCCTGGATTTGAGTTTGTATCTGTGTTTTCATGTGTTGAGTTTGATATTGTATGTTCGTCTGTTTGTGTTTTTGTGTTTGCGTGTTTGATTATTCGGCTCATGAATTGATCCGTCTGTAACTTTTTCAGCGCGACTCTTGGCACGCGTCGCGCGCGCAACACACCACTTTTTCTCTTATTCTTAAAACTTACCTTTTCCCTAATATCTCTAGAACTAGAACTCTAGGAAGTTTTCTAATTATATATAAATATACCTCTATATAGTCTCTTACTCTCTATATAAGAAAATTAATTAAAAAAGAATAGACTAATTAGTTATTCTAAGAAAAGCTCTATAAAGTAGAGAGCTACTAAAGTACTAAGGTACGTAGTAGAGAAAATAAGAGAATAGAGATTTTCTCTATTATCTATCTCTTTAAGACTCTTTAGTCTTTAAAAGAACTTAATAAGTACTCTTTAGATATAACTAAAAGTATATATAATCTTTTAATACCTTCTAGAGTCTTAATACTAGGGTTATTAAAGGAAATCGTGGTTTTTAAGAATGAGAGAAAAAGTGGTGTGTTGCGCGCGACACGTGCCAAGAGTCGCGCTGAAAAAGTTACAGACGGATTACATTCTGTCACCTTTATTCGTGCCTGTCCACTTTTAGAGCGAAAGTAGTTAATCATCCACTTCGATGATAGCTGATATCATGGCTTGCCTTTGTATCGTGCTCTGGTGTGCTGTACTATACCATACAGTACTATGCTATCTTCTACCCGGTATGCATTTCATCATCATATGTATACTAGTCAGGTTGTACCATCCATTCGTCACAAAAGTCCACCACATTATCATGCATTTCTCCATCTACTTACTTCCCACTCCCTAGAGTATCTAATCTCTAGCCTTTAATCTTAAGCCTCATGTCAGGCAAATGTCAGGCAAGTGTCAAGGTTGACCTTAGTCTCCGTACCAAGCGCTAGATCTGTTAAACTAAGTGTCAGAGCTCGTCACGACTGCATGGCGAACATTGCACGACTGATCGGTTGACTGACTATGCAGGTAAGATAAGTAATCAGACATCCATGCAGGCAAGTGAGGAACGTACAACGTACGTATGTAGTCAGGCAAACAGGCAAACAGACAGACAGGTACCATCATCTCCAACGCATACATACGCATACAAATCCAATGCTATTCTATGTATATGCTTTATAACTATTGTTTTATCGCGCGTCAGTCCCTCTAATCTCCTTTGTCTTGTCCTGTCTCGTCCTGTCATGTGCTGTTCCCCGTCTTGCAATCTGGTGCGGGATACGACACGACGCGAGGCGAGATACCTGTCTGTATATGCAATATCCATCCAATATTATCTAAGCGCCCGGCCGCAGCTGCTATGCTGTGCTCCGTTTTTCACGCACGCGCATTGTTTATGGGCATGGGTGTGGGCATGAACATGGGCGTTGGTTGATTGGGGAGATGGACATGGACATGGACATGCGTAGTAACTAGCTACGTACACTGTGTTAATTGCCAAGCTAGCTGTGTAGGTAAACGGGTGGGTAGTCAGTAAGAAGTTGTCAGCCAGCCTTGTGATGTGGGTACGGAGCGCCCGCCTGCGCGTCTGTCAAGAGATATAGCAACATTGAACATCTGGAGAGAGACGCACTGCATCACCCACCATGGATGTACGCACACCGTGTCGCAGAGCATATCGTACGTCGTGTAACAACAGATTATACAGGGTCGATTTTGGGACTAAATGTACATACAGAAGAGTGGGAATGGAGATTCTAGTATCATACAAATAATACCAGCGACATGTATCATCCACAGCCATATCGCGGAAGGAACGCCGTTGAAATGCCGTGATATCTCCAGTATTCCCGAGCGGCCAAAATACAAGGGATAGTCGGGACGTCTCAAAAGTCTATGGTACAAAAGGGGCAATGAGATGCCGGAGACGGTGTCGAGAAGGTGTGGGCGAGGTCGGAAGTCGAAGAGCGGTGGACGCATACAAGAGGAGGGAAGTCATTGAGCTCAGTGTCTTGAGCTCTGACTTCCTCTTGCTTCCCAAGGTCTGTTGGCTCGACCTGAGTCTCTGCCTCTTCTTTCTCCAAAGTCTCCTCCCCGGCCACCAAAGTCTCTGCCTCTTCTTTCTCCAAAGTCTCCTCCCCGGCCACCAAAGTCTCCTCCCCGGCCACCAAAGTCTCCTCCCCGGCCACCAAAGTCTCCTCCACGGCCGCCAAAGTCTCTTCCTCTGCCGCCTCCACCTCCGCCTCTGCCACCAAATCTGCTGCCAAACGATTGACCTCCACCCATGCCACCTCTTGACATCATCTCCCCAGCGTCCTGACTCTGGAAGACATCTGCTTCATCCTGATTCTCATCAGGGCCTGTATTGATGCCGCGACAGCGGGAAAGTCCAAGTTTTGCTGCCATGCTGCGACCAATCGAGGGAGGAGATGTGAGACCCCAGCCAAAGATGGCGAGGTCGTTCAGCGTGTCGACGAGTGTTTGTTTGGGCAGACTGCCTCCAGCCACGCCGAACATGGATGAGTAAGAAGCCTTCTTGAAGTCGTATGGGACTCTCCTGTAGGCCTCCCTGAGACCTGCGAAAACTTCAGCCGCAGCTGCAGGCACCTGGCCTTCTTGGGTCATGTTGACACTAGCTGTTTGGAGCGAAGTATCGGCCTTGATGGGGATGCCCCTCAACAAACCCCGGACGTGGCGCGAATTCTGTTGGTCAACCAGGAGCCATGCTTCTCCTTCCTTACCTGCACGAGCTGTGCGCCCAATACGATGGATGTAATCCTCCCTCGCACGAGGAGAGCCAAATTGGATGACGTGAGTGACGTTGGGGAAGTCCATGCCTCTTGCAGTAACATCGGATGAAACCAGGATTGCAGATTCCGCATTACGGAAAATCTCTGCTCTCCTGGTCCTAGCTGACTGGGTCAGTTTGGCGTGGATTTGGAGAACTCTTGTCTTGCTTAAAGGAGACATTCTGTTCAATTTTTGATACGCAGCGAGGGCTTCAAATGTAAGGGAGACATCGGCTGTAGTGTTGATGAATATAATGGCCTTAAAAGGTCGACCTCCCTTCGGCTCGGCTATTCCGTTGTTGCAGAGCTCAACCAGAGCAGGAGTCATATTCTCCAATCCTCTCGCCTCAACTAGTTTTTGCGGTACTCTCTCGTGGGTGGGAGCCTCGTTTTCATCGACACACTTGACAAACTGAAACCCTGGGCGTAGAGTCCGTCTGACCATCTGCACGACTTCATTCGGTAGCGTAGCAGAGAACATGAGTTGTTGTCTGGGACGTTCACGAACGTCGGGCAGACTCTGCTTGATCTGCTCAATCTCTTTGGTGAAACCGGCTTCCAGCAGGCGATCTGCCTCATCCATGACAAAGCAATCCAAGTTAGGGGCAGAAATGCCGGATTGGGGGTCCGCGAGAATATCATTCAAGCGTCCAGGAGTACCGACCAAGATGTGACATCCTTCTCGTCGAACTTGACTGAGATGTAGGCCCTTTTGTGTTCCTCCGACGGCGACCTGAACGACAAGGTCGGTGCGGGCAGTGACTCGTTTGGCCTCATTGGCAATCTGTTCAGCCAATTCTCTTGTAGGCGAGATGATGATTGCACGGATGTCCGAAGGTCTCGCGCGAGCTTTATACCGCCCAGAGATTGATCCGAGTGAGGGCTCTTGTAGGAGAATTCGATGAATCAAAGGAGTCAAGAATGCAAGTGTTTTACCAGTACCGGTCTTTGCTTGCGCGACGCTGGAAATGTTAGTTCAAGTCTTGGCTTGATGATACTGGTTAACTTACACATCCACACCACTAATAGCCGCATTGATCGACTTGCTCTGCACCTCCGTCATCGTTTCTAACTTCATGTCGGACGTGATCGCCTTAACAAGGTTGGGGTGTACGAGTCCGCCAGTTCCAAGATCTTCAAATCGAGTGATGTACTGTTGGGGCTCCTTTTCTGTTTCTTGCGCTTCTGCTTGCTGCTGCAACCTCGTGAAGCTGTGGAACGACGCAATCCGGGATGGCGTCTGAATTGAAGTAGCTCGCAGACATGCTGCATTCTGACTAAATGATGGCACGACGCGTACAGCCCTTTGAGGACATAGTGAGAGGGTTCTAGCAATAGATGCAGGGCATCTGCGGAAGGTGCCCAACATTCTTGTCGATGGTGATGTAATGCGACGAAGCAAAGAATTACAACCTTTAGTATGTAGTAGAACACAGAAGAAAGAACAAGCCGATTATGAAAGAAGAGATAGGAGTGAGGGTAAGGCGAAGTTGTGTGAGGTGTGTGAATCGTGCAATGGAGCGCGACGAACTTTTTTCTCGAGGGCTAGGATAAGACTTCGATCTAACTGCATTGGTGGTGTATATTGCCGCCTCAGGCATCACATACTGTCAATCCGCCTTAGGCGCGATTTTATGTCGCCATCATGGGATATCTCAACTACGCCGAGATATACTTATATACACACGCATTGGCTCAGAGACATACATACATCCATAGATGAAGTCTTGAATGATTGCTTTAATCCATAGACTGAGCTTTTCAGACAGGCTTGTCTTCCCGACAGAGGTTTCAACTTATCGAATCGACAGAAACATATCACCCAGGAGATCTTCAATATTACCGCTTTCGCCCATCATCTCACGAATATGAAGCGCGATTCTCTCAATGCGCTGGCCCTGGCTTGATGACCAGTACTGTAATGCCCGCCAGCAAGCTGTCTCAATCCTTCCTCTCGATGGGAGTTAAATCTCAATGAGGAGGGGTTAATGAACAAGGATAGATCTGTGATCTAGTCGGTCAATACTGGTGCTTTGGAACGAGTCAGTCCTTGAGTTGTAATGAGCTGGAGAGAATATATTAGTCGAACGAAGCTAGCTGTTCTCAGCACAGTACCGACGTACTATTACTCACACCAATAATGTATTACGAACTCTCAGATAGGTCTCATCTGACAATTGAGACTTCCACGGGATATGTGGCAAAGGAACTTGCTTAGACACATAGGTAATGTACACCTATTGGTGGCATAGACTTTTGATACGGAGACTCGACCAACTAGAGCTAAAAAGGAATACCAAGAGCAACTACAGCGCAGGACTGGCGAGACAACGAAAACAACAACATTCTGAAAACGTTAGTTTGCCAGACGCTAGATTAGATGTGGATCCTAGCCTTGGTATGTACGTCATATCATGATGCATCGACTATTTGATAGCACATCCTATCACCAGATGCTAGGACTCAGCACAGAATCGGACCTCTCTGCGCTCGAGCTACCATGTGTTCAGACCCATCTCTAGCCATACTCACTCCTTCTCCCGACATCTACGGTTATTACGCCGGTCGTACAGGGAAGAGATACCACTCTCCATCTCCAAACTGGCTCGACGACGGCGCATACACTCTAGGCGTCGCCTCCTATGCCATCGTATCCGCACCTCACGCTCTGGTCTTCGACGCACACATATCCCCCATCCACGCCTCTGCAGTCCTTTCGCACCTGCGCTCTCTCGGCGTGACGCAGGTGACATGAGTATACAGCCACGCACACAGAGACCACATCGCCGGCGCATCAACATTTCGCAACTCCGCCAACCCACGAACCGTGGAGATAATCGCGAGCGAAGAAACGAAGAGACGCATCAAGGACGGACTGGAGAGCTTTCTATCAGGCGACCCGTCCTTCGAAGGCGTGTTGCCGACGCGCACATTCAATGGTATCCTGCCCCTTTCCGTCGGCGCGCTGGATGTGGAGCTCTGCTCGTTCAATATCCATACCTCTGACTCGATCGTTGTGTGGATCCCGAGTGTGAAGCTGCTTCTTGCCGGCGATACGCTTGAGGATACGTGCACTTTTATGGCTGAACCGGAAAATGGCGCCGTGCACTTGCGGGAGTTGGAGCGTATGGAGAGGGATTTCCCTAGTGCACGTATACTCCCAGCGCATGGGAGTGCGGAAAGAATCAATGAGAAGGGGTATGACATGCAATTTGTGGCCGCGACGAGGAGATATATTGCGGCTATGACGAAGGTAGGAGAGAGGGAGCCGAAGGCGTGGAACGAAAGCTTGCGTGAGGTACAGTGCGTTCAGAAGGACTTGCAGAGAGAGGCAGTAGAGTACTGGGGCGAGTATGAGATGGTACATAAGGAGAATGTGCAGGCGCTGAGGAGTCTTACCGGCTCTTGAATTTATGCTATATTGGACTTAACTTTGTGGCAGGAATTCTATTTTGACAAGCGTAAATGGCTAACAGGCGATGAACCCATCGATACGACGTATGCAGGCACTTGTTCCAAACTATGATTATAGCGGAGCGCACAAGAAGCATGCCCGCGGAAAGATAGCGGCACATGGTGTAAATGAATCATCTGTAGGGACTGAGATGCCATAGCACTTGCCCTTGTCCGGATTTGCTGCGCAATAGGTGCAGATCTGCTCCACCAGTATCTCTTCGAAACCAATCTCTATGGGGCCCGAATCCCTCTTTCCCCATAGCTTGAATTGTGTGTAAGCAAAGTGCTGTACGCTGAGCAGAGACCGAATGATCGCCTTCTCGTTAAGAACATGGTCGTTTTCTCCTATGGACACTCCTGCGTCAGTCTGGAGAAGGGCACCCAGGAAACAGCCAGTGAAGTGGCTTTGTGCCTCTCGCAGCCTTCTCAACAAGGCCTTGCGATCAAACGTATAGGGTGAAAGATCCTCTGGAAGAAAATAATTGGCTGGAACTACCTGTGTCAAGTGGATCGGCATTTGATCTATAGCGAGAGCCACTATAGTGCGTTCGCGTGAGAGTTCTAGTGTCATGTTGGTCTGGAGGCCGAACGCATTGAACAGGAATGGCCTGTGTATGTCTTCTAATGTTACAAGTGCAGTAGGCACGCGCAAGAGGCGGATGCGCCGGGCGTAGGCAAAAGCATGGTTGACCTTGAAGACCGCGAGGACGTATGGTAAAATCCAACTCGCGGACTTGTATCGACACCAGCTGAAGTCGATAACATAGGTAAACCGATTGTGGACAACATCGTCAAATTCCTCCAAGATCTCGGGGTTTTCATCATGATAGAGCCACAGCCAGCGGCGGTAAGTTGCGAAACGCTTGACCATGTTTCGACAGTGACCCCATTCCGCTTTCCACACTTCATTTCGAAAAGTGCCAACGGGGGTCGGTGGAAGTAGGGCCCATTCTGTGGGCTCATGTTCGACGAGGCATTGGAAAATTCGGACACGGAGCTCAGGCGGGAGCCTAACGAACAGAGTTTGAGGTGGTCTCTTGGGTTGAACGGCATCGGCCTTCATCTTCATTATTCGCTCCTTGACATCTTTCGCAATAACAGCAATGCGATTCTGACCTCTGTACAAGCTGAAAAAGGGTCTGGCGAAAGTCCTGTTCCAGGCACAGTTGATACGATCTACGAAGCGCTCATCCATAACGATATAGACGACTGTGGAGACATCGAGATACGATGGGTGCTTCATTGAATCAACAGTACTACATTTTAAAAGCACCAAGACTTCTGTGATCGTGAAACGCTCGGAATGACATTGGTATTTGGTCGGTGTTCCATGGCAATGCTCCGACATTGTTTTCACATTGACTCACTTCACTTCACTAGCGATGTCCCGCCGACGTTCTCTCATTGGTCCACACCAACGAAAGAGGAAATTCGTGGTTATCGTTGGAGTTCTGTAACGTTGGAGGTTACTTTAAGGTTTGTGCAAGCTCGTACCATGTGTCTAGCTCCTGCGCAGAAGTCTTCACAGAGCAGAAGTCTTCACTGGTTAAACACATTATGTGTTATGAACACTATTCCGACTTGCGTTTCTTGACCATTTGTGTCACTTTGCGAAATTTCGTCTGTATAAGAACCAACAATGAACTTGATGTATTCTAAATCGTGGCTTCTTTGCTTGGCTCTCACCCCTTTTGGTCCGACAAAAACATGGATGATCAGACGTTTCTATACCGTACCAGGCTTCATGTCTCAGCGCACCTCCGCAAGGCCAAGTTCAGAGTTTTGAGACTTCATCGACGGTTGCTCGTAGCCCAGCTCAAGATCCAACGAGCGATCATTGACAAACGAGCCACCAGAGCCACCGCGTCTCAGACCTTGTACACAAAGCTCCCCCCTGAATTGCGCATCCAAGTCCTCGAACTTGTCCTCGCCGATGAGCCCACGGTCCTACACATGCTCCCACCAGGCCTTGGATCCAGCTTGGAACTGGCTGAATTCCAAGTCCACGACAATCAGCGCGCGGCGATGCTGAAGCATTACTGGAGCTACTTCGCCTGGCTTTTGACGTACCGCGAAACGCGCCCTGAGCTGTGGGACGAGTTGCAGGACGTTGTGCAGCGCCGCACGACTCTCGTCTTCGATTTTTCCTTCTTGAACGTTGACACCGCGTTTGCAGACCTAGCGGATTATGCGTTCAATAAGATGATCCAGGACGTCACGCGCGACAATAGCATGTCCGTTCGGCATATACGCGTCACAAATGTGCCGACCGCGCTTCTCATACTCCCGAATATACGCGCTTTCGGCCTGCGCACTAACATGGACCTCTACACCACTGCTGACCGCAAAATTAGATGCGTTACGAAGGACGCGTTGCCGTCGTTCATGGAAGAAGCTAGTTGGGTTCACCTAGTGAGCCCTCTGAGGTCCATCATGGATCCGCTTGCCACTTTGCAGCAGATAAACAAGGCACAGACACACATTCTGGAGTGCTGGCAGGGCGATCTATCAGATCCGACGAAGTATCAAGGCGAGAGTGAGAATCTCGTCACCAACAGGACAATCATACAGTCACTATCTAATCTGCAGCGCTTTGCCAAGGCACAGTATACTTATTGGAATGCTGCACGAACGTGCTCAGAGGAAGGGCTTGATAAAGCCACATTAGATCAGCTGTGCACGTACTGCGATGGGGTATGCAACGCAGGAATTCGGGGTGAGTGTACGCCAATAGACTCTCAAGTTGCTGGACGTGTTTGCCGGGATCAGGGGGAAGAATCATGTCCCTTTGAAGTATAGAGCGCTTGAGACATCTGGAATTTGAATAGCATTATTCTTTGAGCATTGTTACCTACCACATCATTATTGCAACAGGCACTTGAGCACTTATGAATGCAAGGATGACCTTCCACTGCAGCGCGAATCCGTCTGCGAACAAATGCAAGACATTGTCTCTCTCTGATACAGACAAGGTCCGCACGGCCTCTGTTGATCGCAAGATCGCTCCAACCTCTTCGGCATCTACAATATGTCCCAAGCTGGGGTGCAGGCGAGCATTCAGCACGGCTGTTATCACTCCAAGTCCAACAGCTCCTCCCAAATAGCGGAACTGAGTGTTGGCTCCAAGGGCCGAAGCTTAATCACGGTCAGCTAACATCGCTATACCTGGATCGAAGACTTACAGATGTTCTTGCGCTCTACGATCTGTGGAATACAGGAGGTTGCGATCGCATTGCTAAGCCCTGAACCAAGCCCGAAAAGGACTTGAAACCCGTATTGAGAGGCCTGGACTTCGGTAGAGAACGGGAGAAGCGCGAACCCAATGGCGCCAGCGAGCTGGAATGCAGCGCCTACAAGTAGCGCAAACGTTGGCTTGATCTTGAGTTTCTCGACTGTCGCGGCACCAGCCACTGCGCCAACCGGGACCATAACGATGAATGCAAGAAGACGTATACCAGAGGCAAGCGCGCTCAAAGAATGAATCGTTTGCAGGCGTTGAGGGATCTGAATGACGGCTGAGGTGAATGGAGCACCAACAAGAAAGGAAACCATGAAAAGCGCAATGCACCTCCGCTCTACGAACTCCCAGGATAGGACAGGCACGAGAGCGCTATTAATCTGTGACCCAAGCGTCTCCCACGCGGTGAAGAGGAGGAGACAAAGGCCGGACACGAGAAGAAGCGCAATGATGAGTCCAGAGCTCCATTCGTAGTCGATTCCGCCCTCCTCGAGTGCAGTCACGAGAGGAACTGATACTCCCAAGAATAGCAAGGCTCCGACAATGTCTAGGCGTCGTAGCGAGGCGTACGAAATTCGATTACGCTCCTGTGGGCGATTGTGATAAGGGAAGAAGTTAGGGATCGCAATGCACAGGATGACGAAGGCGACTGCAGCAATTGGTACACTGGAACAATCAGTTTGTGTTCTTCACGGAATAGGATGGCAACGTACTTTATCCAGAAAACCCATCTCCAACTCGCGTGGTCTACAATCGCTCCTCCAATCAATGGTCCAATGGCAAACGAAACAGCCGTCACAGCCGCAACGAGTGAAACATATTTGGGGAAGTCCTCAGGCCGGATGGCTTCGGCGATCACAGTCATCGCCATATTATACATGCCAGCACCTCCGATACCCTGAAAGGCTCGAAGAACAATCCTGTTTACAAGTCAGTAGACGCCACTGATGGGCGCCACAACACTTACAGTTGCGTAGCAGTCTGGGCCGTAGCGCATCCAATCGAGAACGCGATAAACAAAGCAAAGGCCGCAAGCGTGAACGTTTTCCTACCGAGGACATGACTAAACTGTGCCCAGATGATTAGGAAGCCTGTACATCGTCAGAACTAATATACAACCAGCAGCCCAAACAGATCCTCACCAGTATAGGTCAACAGATATGAATTGACTATCCATGTGCTGTCACCATAGGACCCAAGATCATTTGTGATCCCCACTAACGCAGTCCCGGCGATAGACACTTCCATTGTCGCAAGGAAGATGCCCAGGTAGAGACTACAGATCGTCAGTATGTACTTGTAAAGATCCGCTTCGTAACCCGCGACCTACCCGACGATAAGACATGACAGACGCCATCCTCGCAGAACAGAAGTATCCTGCTTCTCCTGAATCTGGGTATCCGAATCACTCGCATGCGAAGCGACCCTCTCTGGCTCAGGTATACTTGACATGATTGCAATGACAACACGACAACAAAAACGACAAGAAATCAGATATCCGGATGCAGAGCAGATCACAATGGAAGGATCAAGAGTTCACACGGGAAGCCGTATGGATGAATAGGACCCGCACGCTTGGACACGATTGCGTCCAAAGCCATAACGCCCACAAGCTTATCCCAAACTCAAGCACCACACGCATGTCTCCGTCTTCATCGCAGATCTCGCCTTGGCTGTTGTAACAACCCGCCGATCGACGCCAGTCCCGCCTGGGGGCCAACGCTACGTTTGCGATGAGTATATCCCAGCACGGCGCCCCCTCCCCCTGAGCTCACTCAGCCCTCTCCGGCACATCCGCTAATCAATCCGAACATCCATCCCTCTTCCGGCAACACGACATGACATCACATGCAGCCCTGTCACCAACGTCATATGTCTCTCGAAACACAACTCCGCATACTGATTCATTCATTACAGTCACTCTACAAACTACCCCTGGAATATGACTCTACACGATCCATGCGCGGCCGCGCGCTATCCCGCCGCCAGCGCGCTTGCAACTCCGGCCCATTGAAGAAACTCAGAATATGATCGCGCTGCGCAAACTCGGCGCACGATGCGTCGGTACTGTCGTCGTTATGTGCGCGCCGCACGTCGAGGTGCCATAGGAGCGTTGCTATAATGGCGCCGACTTGCATGTATGCCATGCTTTGGCCTAGACATGCGCGGGGGCCTAGGGAGAAGGGCATCCAAGCGCGCGCAGCGCGAGTGTCGGGGGCGAGCCAGCGGTCTGGTTGGTACGCGAAGGGGTCGGGGAAAGCGTCGGCGGAGTGGTGGAGGCTGTATATACCTGTGCCGATGTCGGTGCCGGCGGGAATGTGGATATTGTTGGGGAGGGAGAGGCCCTGTGATTCGACTTCGCGGAAGAGGGCGCCGCCGACGGGGGGTGCAAGGCGGAGGGCTTCGGTGATGCAGGCGTGGAGATATGTACAGCGGGCCATTGCGGTGCCGGAGCGGATGGATGACGGGTTGGGGAATGCGGAGCGGATTTCGGTGACGAGGCGGGTGTAGATTGAGGGATTGGAGGTTGTGTAGTGGAGGGTTGCGGCGAGCGCGGAGGCTGGTGTGCCGGAGCCGGTGACCATGAGGAATTTGCACTCGGACCAGAGCTGTGGGAGGAGTTGTTCTGGGGGTGTGCTTGGAGCGAGCGAGGATAGCATGGAGTGCATGAGGTTTGGCGTACGGTGGTCTGGCTTCTCGGTTGCGGCGCGGGTGTAGTCTTGTGCCATGGTGAGGAATTTCAGACCGTACCAAATGCCGCGAGGGCAGAAGAGCTTCTCGAGATGTAGGTTAATCAGGTCGAGGGATTGCACGAAGGCGCTGTTGAAGCGGTGCAGAGGCGCGATGGCGTCGACCATGAACCGATATGCCGACGAACCCAGGAGGTTGAAATTCTTGCCCAGACATGTCTCGCTCATGATATCAAAGACCATATATCGACCTACACGAACCGTCAGCACGCAGCCTAGCACATAGTAGAACGAATACGCAAACGCACACAAACTCGATATATCCACCGTATCACTCCACTCCTCTCGTCCCTTTGGCGCAATCTGCTCCACAAACTCTCTTGCCTTGTGGAGAGCAAAGTCCTCTGTCCACGCCATCTGCTCTCCGGACAACGCCTTCCGCACCATTGCACGCTTCTCCGCACTCACTCCTTTATCATGCACATTATGCACATTGCGCGGCCCTGCGATGAGGCCCATGTACGCGCGCGCCTTCTTCACTTTGTCGGTGCGGTATATCACTATTCGCGTATATCAGTCCGTTTGATCATGCGCTTGATTATGTGCAGTGAGCTTACCATGCGCCGCGTCCACCGTGTTGAAGAGCAATTTGTTCGACCCATACCGCACCACGTCGCCGTGTTTTTGGTGTAGTCGGTATATATCCTTGTGCATGTCGCCTTTATACGCGTGCCATGCTGCGTACCAGTCGCTTGCAGCGGCACATTTCGGGCCTGGGTAATGCGCTAGGGGGTGGAAGTACAGACGGTATATGGTGCGCGCGAGGAACTTTGGATCTGATTAGTTGAGTGGGGACGTGAGAGTTTCAGAGATGAATACGTATGCTATGGCTATGAACAGAAACACCAGAATGGAGATCCGGTATGGTGAGATTTCAGACATGGTCTTTTTGCATCGTGGTGCTTCAAGTGTGGTGTTAAAGATGCTGATGTTTGTGTTTGATGGTTGATTACCTAGGGAAAAGTGTAACCTTCAAGACAGGAGGACGAGCTACAGAGCCGCACTGCAGGGTCACCAGAGGAGCCGACGCCGCCCGGGAGGATGCACATGCATGGAGGACACAATGATAGAATGACAGGACAACAAGGCAAAAGACAAGCGCCCCGTTCTCGCTATCACTACCATTCACGCTGCATCAGAGGGCCAGGCAATGAGACAAGTGCGTCATCCACTCAACCGTCCGGCTCAGAACTGCCGTTTCTATTTTCGGGATATTGCTGCATGCGGCAATGATGATCAAACATAACAATCGTGTGTCCTATCTCTCTGCCCGGCTGAATGCCTCGGGGGAGGGGGGTTTGCACGGAGCACAGCAGATCCGCAGCGCCAAAAGTTCCAAAGTGCCGGAAAAGCGGAGCAGCTAGCGTGCGCCTCACCCGGCAGCGGTGAATGACAACAGACGTCAACTTGCAGTGCTACATATTATGCTATCTGCGCAGTGCTCTACCATTGATATTATCATCCATGCGATAACTCACCATAGCTACGTCTCATGCGTACCAATTCTCACGGCGAAGCCATAGATATACACGTACCATCACAGCATCCTCATACCGAGGCGCATCTAAGCACGGCCATGTCTTAAACTTCCGCATACGGGCGGCGCCATCGCTCGATCCGATGCGTCATGTCTAGCGTATCCATACCAAGCTATGCAAGTATGAGAGATCGTGGCCCCCATTCACGGTTGTGTGGGTCGTCTTTTGACCTGTCTTGGACTTAGTGCGCTGCGTGTATATCTTGTCACGCGCTCGCTGGGGTAAGACGGGCTGCTGGGCAATGCGATTCCGATGGCAGTTTTGCGTGTGGCGTTCTTGGGTGTGGGGTGCTTTCTGACGTGGTGCGTGGGAATAGGGAATAGGAATTAGTGAGGTTGTACTCGGTGTCGAGGTATGCGACGGGGTTCCGTCTACAAGCCCAGGAGGGTGGGCATGTTGAATGTGAATGATATGGACGCTCTACGAAGGTTGGGAAGGAATAATGGAGGGGATGGTAAATCAGTAGATTTGGTATATACATTTATTGTGTTCGCTAATGCTATAGTCATGATGCAACGACAACATATCGTTCAAGACACCCGCTCCACTCCATTCATCCAGTCAGACCCGCGTAATGATCATAGGCCCTTCACCAAATCACACTCTACTATGCTGCGCAGTGACCCTCACATCATGCCTGACATGAATCTGCCCCGGCATCCTTGGCAAATCTCTGTCCATCTCAAAACTCCTAGTCCCATCACTACTTCCCTTAGACAGCAGACTCGGCTCCGACGAGTCCCGCTCCGTCGCATGCGTCGTCTGATCGAACACCATCGAGTTTCGACTCCGCGATGACAAGACGTTGCTCGTCGTCCTGCGCAGCCACTCGTACGCCGACGTCATCTGCTTGCTGTACACCAGCTTGGCCAGGATCGGGCGGTACGTCAATAGACATGCCGAGATGAGGTAGATGCTGGCCTCGACAATGACCCAGAGGATCAGGGGCGAGGCATACCATGTTGGGTCGGATGAGTACTCGTTTAGGAAGAACTGCGCAAAGCGGATAACGGATGTGATGAGACCCCTGTATATGTTTAGCGATTGTGAATCCACAAGGCGGGCGAGGAGCTTACACTGAGGCGATGAGGAAGGTCGCGTAGAGACCGAGACGCACGTGGTTTGAGACTTGTAGCTTGCGCACCACGGGGATAGGGAGGAGGAGCATCGCAACATCGGTAACAATGTTTATGAACGGGCCCCAGATGAGGAGGGCTTGAAAGTTGAGGCAATGACGGCCAGGCTTTGTTAGTTCCCAGGAATACTCCTGGCCGTTGCACTGGAATCCGACGAGGAAACAGTTGATGACGGTTGCTATGCCTAGTGCAGCGATGAGAATCCAACAAGCGATACGGCTGAACTTGTCGATGAAGATGCGTAGGTAGAGTACTAAGACTGAGATCTTAGGTAGCACAGAAGCGATGGTGAAGGTAATGGGTACTGCATAGAATGCATTGCGGCCAAAGTTGGGAATCTGTTCGGGTTCGTTCGTCATCACCCAAGCGATGCGACGGCCAGCGCCCCATCGTGGTGCAACTGTGGATTAATATCAGAATGGACCATCTTATTATTGTGATACTTTGACATACGGAGTCCATCAATGCAAAGGCCCGTCACTGTTAGCCATGCTAGCACCATGAGAAAGTCATCCCAGTACCACGGCGTCTTCTGCTGTTGTCGCGATATAAATCGAAGAATCACGGCAGTTTGATTCAACGCAAGAAAGACAGCAGCAGTGACAATCAGTTGATTGGAAGAGTCATCGTAGAAACCAGGAGGTATCTCGGTAGGCATTTTGAGTATGAGTGATTTGAATGACAAGTATGAACAAAATCAAAACAGAGAGATAGAGGTCAGACCCATGTCTTATGAATCCCGGGAACCTCATCGGTGATATAATTGGTGTCGGTCAATAATGCTCGTTGATCATAGTAAGCTAGCCTGCAGCGAGACAAGCTCGGATACACTGATCTACTAGAACTACCGATTGGGGCCAAATGCGGCCACATACACATACGTAATGTGGGTAAGACTAGGTCGTATAATTGCTTACGTTATTTGAATGCTCGGACGACGAGAATTACGAAGGAGTTCTCATACTTGTATTCTAGCCTAATTTCCATAGTGTTCATCATACAGTATAAACTTTTTCAATCTCGTCTTTGAACTGCTCCATGGCCATCTTGCGCTGAACATAACCTTTTGGAGACTTGGGAAGATGTTTCCCTTGCGGTACAAAAACAACGTGATGTCTCTCGATCTTTATTTGCGGCGGAAACAGGTTGTTACAATCATTGATTGTCTCCCAGACCTGGTCAATGCTTGTTGCTAGGTCTTCACACGCTGCGGCTTCCAGTTCGACCAACAATGCTGTATAAGGTCTTTGAGTCCCTACCATTGAGACTGCTGCCACGAGAGAATGTGCTGATACTCTATCTTCAAATTCGAGGGGATTGACGGTATCACCTGTACTCAGGATGAGTATATCGTCTATCCGCCCTTGGTACATCCAGAAACCTTCACGCTCAGGATCAGGCATGAATGTGTCTCGGGTCGAGAACTCTTGGAGCTCTGGAAACAGCTTAAACACAGCCTGCTCATCCTCCGGGTCTCTGTTCCGGACTACTACGGCCTCAAAGACCTCTTCGTTCGGCACTTTGCGGAAATCGAGTCCCTCTCCTGGATGGAACATTATACCTGTTGTTATCAGAAAAGGGTCAATGAGAATGATTCGAGGTATTGACTTACTATTCCAAGCACCTGCGTCCCATGGTCCGGCCGGCGATATCTTGTGTAGAACCCCTATGTCACTAGTTCCGTACATTCCCATAAGCCGGAAACGACGGGCTAGAATATTTCCAGACGTCTTGGAGATCGGTCCGCCTCCAAAGCCAATCGTCGTGACTTTTGCGGCGACCTCTTCTAGCAAAGAAGGGTTTGTTGCAATGTTGTCCAGGATGAAAGGGGGTGCGATAATCATAGAAGGATCGTTGCGTCGTACGAGCTCCATTACGGTGTCGATATTGAGAGGGGAAGTAGGCAAGGGGAACAGAACAGTGATCTGATTGGCCAGCGCTCCAAAGAAGTTTGGGAACAGACTGCTACTCAGATTCGGAGGCGCAACTACGCACAGTTCAATGCCATGCGTGAAGCGTTCACGACTCGAATGGCCATCTGGAACTGAGCTTTGATTCCGTTGGATCCACGCAGCAGCCCAGTCATGTGTGAGAGTGATAGGCTTAGGTGGTCCAGTAGTCCCAGACGTATGTATGACCACCAAGGGCTCTCCACGGGCTGATTGGAAGGTCTTTTCGTAAGGATAGTGCTCCACCACAGTCTCGAGCAGACTCATGAGGGATGGGATCTCATGGATGTCGAGCTGCATAAACTCTGACAGAGACGAAGCCAGAGGGAAATCAGCAGAAGCTACGAGGAACTTTCTGCACTCCAGTCGTTTCAATAGCTGACTCAGTCCTGCAGCAGGATATGCAGCGGAAGGGAAGACCATCTTAATGGTGTCAACTGCGTTTTTTTGGACTTGACAATTTGCTCTGCGTACCTTATAGCCTGCTTTGACTGCAGCGAGAATTGTAATGATGTATCGGATATCCCATGGACCAACGTATGCGAGAGTCTCAAAGTTGAGAGACTTCCCAAATCGTTTCTCCAACCACATCGCTAAACCATTCACAGCATTGGCCAGTTTCGAGTAGGTGACCTTCTGGAAGCCATCTTGGAATGTCTGGTCGTTTCGTGGTATCTTAGCCCACACGGTATCAGGTCTGTAGTTTGCGAGACCATCAACTACGTTAACAAGGAGTTGTTTGTTTTGTGCTCTCGGACTTGGTGGGCGTGCCGAGCCTTCTGTGAACTGAAGTGATGGCATGGATTCGATACTTGGATTTCTATGTAGTCTTCTTCGGGTCTCTCAATGTCCTTATGCGTATAGCAGGCTTGCTTACGAGTGTGTAAGATTGCGATTGAAATGAATCTTACTCATCTGGGGTCGTCGATCTGTTCAACGTGGCAGTCACATTGCATCACTGGTCGGCTAGACATTCGGCTGAACACGTTGATCAGAGGCTCTATTTCAGGCAACGGACCGAAGCCTGTTGTAGTAGGTGGAGCGTCGGTGTGTAGGATCAACAAGCTTATGCAGTGCGAAGATGAGGTTTGCAAGTTGCCCGGAGCTGCCCTGCGTACAACGAGTACCGACGTCCGGGCTTGCGATTGGTCGAGCTGGAGGGCGCATATGTCAGATAGTCTATAATATCACCGCATTGGGTGGGGGCCGTAAATATCCATCGAAGATGGCGCTGTGATCTGTCATGCGCAGATCGATGTCAGTCTAAAAATGCCAAACGATGAAGATTTAGTATATTGCTGCTGATCAGCTCACATGCATGCATGTATACACTCTCAGCCTGTTTACATTGGCGATTCATGCTTATCACATCTTGCCTTTGATACCTTGCTGTCGCCTCAGATCGATAATAGCACAGAGATGTTGCGCTAAGGCTACCAGTTCCATACCTTCGTCCAGAATCTCAACCTTCATCGACATGCGAGAGTTCATAATTCGCTTCGCAGTAGCACGCACATAGAGCCACTTTACTCCTTTCTGAGGCAAACGTTTCCTGATCTCCAAATTCATGGACTGGGAGCTGATCATTGCGGGAGCAATGTAAGAGCCCGAAGACTCGTCCAGGGTTTCTGCGATACCTGCATTACGGTTCTTCCTCTGCTGTAACCCAATCTTCACACTAGATGCTTGCGACCCAGTGGATCCTGGGAAGTAGTTGTCTAGGATAGGGAGAGAAACATCGGCTACGAATCCAAGCATATCGTTTGTAAACCAGTTGTCTGGGTCTGTTGGAGTGATCCACTGCTCGCGGTAGCTTGGATCCTCAAGGTCGACGGGAACGAAGAACTTCAGATATGAATGGACTTTGCGAAAACCTTTGGGGTTGTAAGGTGTAAGGATAGAGATCCATCGATCGTCTGCATCATCTGAGAGTTTCGAGAGGTTTACCTCTGTTGGTCTGGGGTTGATATTCCAGGGTACATCAAACGAGAATCCGTTCGCTGGTTGAGCGATATTGGTCAAGCTTTATTAAAACAGTGAGCTCAGGAAACTGGGCGAGGATGGGATGCTTACTTCAAGAGCCCTACCATAGCATCTTTGCCACCCTGTTGTATCGTAGCTCTCACCGTAGATGCGGATTTCCCAATATGCACTGGGGTGATGAAGATGCATGCTTCAGTGGGCGTGAGATACCGCAGGAATTGCCATTGAATGTTGATCACATCTGGCTGGTCAAGATCTGGATAGTTCTTTGATATGTAGTCATTGACAGCTTTGTGGGCTACCGCAACAGCAGCTCCTCCGAAGATTCCTAACAGTATCGTTCAATAGATATATGGAAGAGCAGTGGATGCTACATACGAGGACCAAAAGTGTATGCGCTTGGAATCTTGATCAAGTATTCACCCTCTAACTTTGATGATGGTTGCAACGCTGAAAACCTGGGAGGCATCACTGATCCAGCCATTAGGCGTATATGCTCACTTGAGTGATCAGGGCTGTTTGATTGATGAACAATTACCCTGTGTCAACATGAAATGGTGCATGAACAAACAAAGGAATCGTAACGGCGTAAGAGCCGCGGCACAGCCAGTGGCTGGCCCCCACCGCTCATCCGAGTCAGGGGTGGGTCTGCTGGCAGATAGGGTGCGTATTTTGTGGCATGGTTGACGCCTCTACGTCATAGCTATTTAGTCAGACTCCTTTGATTCAGCTTCATTCATTTCTGGTGTCAGACGTCAGGTCTCATCTCATCTCCTCTGCTGGCCAGCAAGCAAAACACTGCCTCCTCTTGAACCGTATGATGGCTGTGGTAACAACAAGGCAATCCTGTACTGAGTGCCCAGTCCCAAGAGGCCCGTTCGCCTTGTCGGAGTATCAATGTCCGCTAATGGGACTATTACTTCTTTAATGCTGTCGATCTGATCCAGTAGACTTGATGATCCGCTAGATACAGGATTGGGACAGCCCCGAGGCCTCCCTCCCCCCTGTTGTCCATCGGCGAGACAGCCTTGCGGAGACCAGGCAATGGGCCAAGCGATTGGTAACGCTGCTCCGGCGAGTGACGCTGATACTGTACTCTATGAAGACAAACCTTCTGCCCATGACAGGCATTAGCGCTATGACATTAGTCGCAGCTTTCATAAAAGACCTTCGCCGCCGAACTGGCTCTTCTAAAGCCACAAATGGTAGAAGAATCCTACAAAGGCACCGTTCTGCAGGGACCATTCGTTCTGCCGCGCATTTGCTCCTCTCATCATGACTGCTGATTATGATTCACATCCTTCTGACCTGGCGGGTCCGGGTGTGAGTACTGACAGCTCCCGTAGATATGGGTAATGCACTGACAACAATTCTAGCCTCAGTCGGGAGTGACGATTGACAGTCTCAAGAAAGCAATTCCAAAGCATTGCTTCAAATCATCATATCGACAAGGATTCACTATTCTGTTTCAAGACCTCTCCACCGCTGCCCTCCTCGCCCTCCTAGCAATCAAATTCATCCCCCTAATCCCATCAACCGCCCTTCGTATCGCTGCCTGGGCTATATACGGCCTAACCCAAGGCTTCGTCTTCACTGGCATCTGGGTCATAGCCCACGAGTGCGGCCATTATGCATTCACCCCGTCCAAGCCGCTCAACGACACTCTTGGCTTCATCCTACACTCCTTCCTGCTAACCCCCTACTTCTCCTGGAAATCCACGCACCGCAGACACCACATATACGCCAACAACATGGCCCTCGACCACAACTATGTCCCGCCGCGCGCAGACGAGTACTCTGCCTCCTTCTCCTCCCGCATCGAAGACCTCACCGAAGACGCCCCCCTCGTCACCGCCCTACGCATCCTGCTCCAACAACTTCTCGGCTTCCCCGCCTATCTGGCCCTCAACATCACCGCCGCCCCATCCTCTCTTCCTGCGAAACCCTCCTCGAGGCCCCTCGAAAACGGCCACTTTGCCCCCTGGGGCGCGCTCTTCCGCGCCGAGGAGGCGCACCTGATCCTCGCCTCAGACGCCGGACTCATGGCCATGTGCGGCATCCTACACTACGCGCGACAGCACGTCGGGATCGCGACTGTATTCGCAGTATACGTCGTGCCGTACCTTTGGACAAACCACTGGATCGTAGCCATCACGTACCTACACCACACCCACACAGATGTACCCAAGTACGAAGCAGACGCATGGAGTTTCGTGCGCGGCGCAACATCGACAGTAGACCGCGATCTCGGCATTGTGGGCCGTGTGTTCATGCATGGCATCGTGGATTACCACGTGGTGCATCACCTGTTTCCGCGCATCCCTTGCTATCATGCGCGCGAGGCGACGGAGGCGATAGTGCCTGTGCTTGGCGATGCATATCATAGCGCGAAGACGGAGAACTTTATGGCGTCGTTGTGGCGCACTTTTGTCGGGTGTCAGTATGTCGTGCCGCGAGGGGAGACGGCGGGGGTGCGGGATGGGAAGCTGTGGTATAAGGGTGGGAGGTGTCCGCCTGTGCAGACTGGTATGGGAACGAAGAGGTGGTTGATCTGGCCTGATGTGCTGTAGGAATTACATACGAGGAATGAAATTGGATATAGAGACCGAGTTTATTTCATGATATATACCCAGATTCGTTATCATTCATTTGAGAACCATTAGTCGTACCTCTCAAGAGACAACCAGCTACTTTGACCTTGACCTTTAGGCCACCCTGGTATGCGACAGCTCCTACAGTCAGCAGTGTGGCTCCATAAGGTAGTTTACAACTTCCTGTTACACTGACAGCAGATGCGGCTAGAGACGATCAATACGATACATACGAGGCGAAATTTCGAGAAAGGAGCTGCATCACTACGTTCCCCACTAGTCGTGGACTATTTCCGCGAGTTCACTCATCCATAAGAATGACTATTTTGAGCTATTTTCACAAAAATCATGAATGCCCTGATGCATTCCGCCGCCTCGGACTCGATATAAAGTGCCTACCTCAGTCGCCCAGAATGGGTTTTATATTGGACCCATCATGCAACTTTTTTCTAACGGACGTGGATGTATCAGACCATCTTCAAATGCCACATGCATGAGTGTTGATAACATCGAGTACGATGCGCGGCGACGTGAACAACGTACAAGATGTGCCGTCACAACGCCGTAACGACTGTCGTGAAAGAGACTTGAGGGATGGATGCCTCTCGGCGTCCTTCTAACACCCAAAGACTCCTATTGAGCCGATGTGAAAGGCGTTAGTAGGTAGTCTATATGGTATAGACTTCTATGTCAAAGAGCACGCGACGAATTTTTCATACTGACCGGACAAGTTCTGCTGACCAGAAGAAAGATGTGCACTATGTACTGAGGCATGATGGAGAGATACAACGCGCACACTCAAGACAGCCATCAGCGCCCCCCGTCCGACATTCATTCTGTGATGTAAAGTGTTGGAATATGATCGAATACAGTGCATTAAACAAAGAGCGCGCCACCAACTGAGTCAATCATGTTCCACGGACGACCAATTCGTAAGAGCTGAATGATTGCTGCATCACGGGTTGGCTTATCCACCACTCGCTGCCATATTTGAAGGGATCTTTGAGAAAAGCCTATGCTGCTATGCAGGAAGCATTCTACAATACTGCCGACAAGAGCGAACGGACAGAACTTGCGTTCGGCGAAATTCTACGAGAACTTGAGACTGGAAGGGATATTATACTGGAGACCATCCCCCTATACCGCGCAACCATCAACACCGCTGTATTCTTTTCGGAACGCCTCATGGAGTCTCATGGCCTCTTCGCTAGCCAAGCTCTAACAAGGCGGAAATTGACTCTTCAGGCGTTCGCTCTTGACAGGTCAAACGAATAAATTGTCGCATCATTTATACATATATATATTCATTCTTCTGACGTTGTTGACGAAATGGTGTCCCTTGACAGTGCAAGACCAACCTTGTGCACCGCATCGCACAACGTACATCATGCCTGTCATATACCATACCGAAGCTTCAACCATCATACTGTATTACATACGTTCTGCTGAACGATTCTGTGTGCAAGCAAAACCCGATATCACTGCATATGAAGACGAAGAAAGAAAGTGATTCGTGCCTGCCAAAGACAGGAGAGACTCCGAAGCCACGTAATCCGCGGCTACAGCTGGATGGACTTCCCACAGAACTCCTCGTCCAGATCTTCCAATATGTTGCGTTCGACGAGTATATGGGCCATCGCGGTCTGTTCGAATTGAGGTGGAAAGAGACTTTACAAGACAGAAGTGACGTATGGAAGCAATACATGCGGCGTACCACATCACAAGACCCCAAGTCGCATCCATCCTGGATATATCTACGCGATGTGATGAAAGCACACTATTCCACCCGGCTATCAGCCATCGCTGCCAGTCTTCTAGCAGATTCAATGTGCCTGCTAGATCTCAGATACACAATGGACGCTGAGATCAAGACTAGGAAGCTAAACACCCAGATGAAACAACTGAAAGAGCTGTGTGAGCTCCTGCATATAAACGGGTTGTATCACATGCGGCATCTCGTGCTCCGGCGCGTACGCTTTGCGATATGCACCCTCAGCCTCGACACAACCACAGCCGTCGACTTCACAGCGACATTTATATTGGACATATCAGACGACGGAAGGCATGCCAAAGTCACTGTTGTCCCCGAATTCCACCACCTAGTACAGACATATAAGCACACGAACCATACCATGCGCGCAGAAACAGGGGCGGACCAGGCATCAGAGACGAAGCAACTAACGAGCTCGCAATTATCGAAGCTGGAATGGGCGCTGCAGGATGCGCAAGAGCATTTCAGGCGCTGGTGGGAGAGCGACATACAGACACTCTTGCGAAACCGGAGCAAAAGGCATTTCGACATGCTTGATAAATCGCTGCGGAACCTTTGGGCGGTTTCGGTGGCGCAGCGACGTGAGTCGTTTGATTTTGATGATGTGCAGCTCAGGCACGAGTTGAGGGAGAATGGGTTTATGATGCATCAAGGTCTTCCAGAATGTGCGGCTACTGGGCTCCATGGATACAGTAGAGGTCTTGATTTCCAGGAGAACAGAATGCTTGTAACCTCTCACTGAGTCCGGATACGGCTTTGGTCTTTCTCGCCAATACACGCCAGGGATACTTCCCCTATCCAGGGATCAGTGCCAGTCATACGACCCCGAACGTTCAGCAGTGGGTCGGATTTACTTTGAAAATCCACCGCACCACTAGACAGGAACGTAGCCGCGCTGAGAAACACCCAGTCATTATCCATACGGCTCCAGCTGTTGTAATCCAGTGTCACCAGTCAATTCAGGTCTGATCATGACGGACTGGACGAAGATCAAGCGTAGTGATGGTAGCCAGATCAAGATCAGTTCCGTCTGTGTGTATACAGTGATCTCGAAGATGGTACTGCACCTACCAATGGCATGAAGTAGTTCCATTAGGTGCGTCAAAGACTTGGGGTACGGAAAGCAAGAAAAAGCGAAGGGACTCCCATTGGCGGAGCAGATTGAGAGTGTATCCTGGTACTCCATGGCTCTCCATTGACAGTCTGGGAGGATATGGGAGATGTTAGCTTGAAGTCCTTCTGAAACATATTTCTGTCAGCTTATGGAGTCCGAGGACCGATCTGGGAGTGTTGTATTATTACATTTCGCTTCGTGTATCAACATCTATTTGCATACCTTATCTATCTTGCTTTGGTCAAGATCTGATGCTAGGAAAGTGGTCATTGCTATACCCGCCACTTTAAGAAGGCGAGAAACTCGCATTGAATATGGTGGCCAGTCCCAGCCCAGACTCCATAATAACCAGCGGTTATAAACCGCCGCACGGCGTCCCATCGCCGCATCCGGGCCCGTTCACAGCGGCCCGGACCCACTATAAAAGACGCTTGTGCCCACGTTCAGGCGCCCAGGGATCTATCTACATTAATACATACACATCACCACCCCCCGGCCTGCAACCTCTTAAACCACAATCCCCAGCAAACACAACAACACTTGCCCTCGCACGCCGAGCATGGCCACCACCACCCCACTCACCCTCCCACGCACCCTCTTCACCCCAACCCTCTACACCAACATCCTAAAGCTATGGTTCCGCGACATCCCACCCACAACACGCGTCGTGCCCCCCGAGACAACGTCCCGCTGGTTCGGCAAAGGCGCGCCCGAACCCAACGGCAAAACCTTCGACGAAGCATGCACAGACGAATTCGAGCCCGTACTCGAGGCCATCGGGCCCCAGCAATACACACTGCCCGCAGCAGCCGTAGCAGCAGATTACAGGGCCGAAGTGGCGAGCAGCGCCGGCATAGCGGCGCCGTTCCTCGCGGATATTCAGAGCGCGGATGAGGCGCAGACGAGTGCGAACGCGCTGGGACTGATGCTGTTGCTGGACCAGATGCCGCGGAACATCTTTCGCGATAACCAGGCGGTTGTGTATGGGCATTATGACCGGATAGCGCGGGCGGTGCTGCGCGGGGTGCTGGAGGGGAGACCGCGGGTGGATTTGCATGGGAGTTTGCGGCTTGTGCCGTGTCGGCGGATGTGGTTCTATATGCCGCTGATGCATTCCGAGTATCGCGAGGATCACGATTTGTACTGGAAGATTATGAGCGAGGCGCAGGCGGAGTTGAGGGCTGATGGGGATGAGGAGAGTGCCGGGTTCGTGCAGTATAGCTTGGATTTTGAGAAGAAGCATGTGGGGTTGATTGAGAGGTTTGGGCGGTATCCGCATCGGAATGTGCATCTGGGGAGGGAGATGACGCAGGAGGAGAAGGAGTATCTTGAGGCTGGCGGGGAGAACTTTGGGACAGGGGCGTGAGTAGCAGACATGAAAGCGAACACAATACCCAATGTTGTCTAGAGATCTATACTAGAGATGCTAATCCAAAATGCCGCTAGGTCATGAATTACAATCCTGTCGCACCTCTCTAACTTCCTGCAGCGCCTTGATCAAACCCAGGTAATGCGCGATGCCCGCGAAGATGACCATGAAATGGAAGATCTGATGGCTCGCGCCCACAAAGTCGAATGTATAGGGGTACAACCGCTCCGGCACCCTGGCAGCATAAGCCGCAGCTCCGAAGATATTGAAAGAGGCCATGGCCAACATCCACTTTAACGCCATGCGGCGCTCCTGGATCTCAATCCCATGCAGCATGATTCCATGAGTGACAAAGAACATGGCAGCAAGGCCTAACCCTGTGTACATGCCAGCGCGATAGCTTCGGAAATGCGGCGTGCAGAAGCGTGGGTGCATCGTGGTGATAATACAGCCAGCAGCGAGCGCTGTCGTCAGCGCCCAGTGGAAGTATCGCAGAGTGGGATCGCAGATGAAACCATAGTAGATGGATGGTAGGCTCGCCGTCCACATCAGCAGCACGATCCCCAAGTAGTCCAGTTGATTGCCAAATGATGCGATCGAGGGACTATGGTTCCAGACTATATGGCAGCTGGCAGAGCAAGCGAAACATATCGAGACTCCGTGGAAGTAGCCAGTGAACAGCACAAAGTCGATCAGGGACGCATGAGGCGTCTCGAGGTAGACGCTGTAGTAGAAGTGGAATGGCAATGCGGCGAATAACACACTGCCAGCGATGTGCGAGATTATGTTAATTGTTTCATTGTGCCAGCGGAAAGAACTTTGGAAACAATCCAACGTCGAGTCTGCAGTCGGTCTGTAGCCTGAGAGGAGATACTCGTTTTCCTGTTGCCAGCTTGGGATTTCGTGGAAGTGTAAAAGTCGTTGTTTCGTTTTGAGGGTCGAAAGAGTATCAGGATCGCTCGGCACGCTTTGATATGTGATCTGGGTCTCGGTTTTCATGCTTACTCTCCTTGACATGCTTCAGCGGAGGTCTCCCAGCAGGCATTATCAAAGGCCTGTCGGGCGGTTGTTATACGCAGATTTTAGACGCCGAAAGTTGTCAACAAGGCTGCAACGGGAAGTGGGGGACAAAGACCCGCAGCAGCGCTTGTTTAAGCCGTATGATTGGCTAAATCCATTGATGTATTAGCGTAGCCACTCTTTTGACGACATCCGGTCTATCTACATCCTCCTCTGCATTCCATCAGCATATTCTTTCATCAACTTGGAGAGCTTGATGTGTCCGACTCATGAAATCTATAAATACTCGGACCAAATGCTAGCATCCGCGTTATCTCGGTGCGATTGTGCCGTGTGCGCGGTTACGTCTCTTCTCATTATCAAATGATAGAACAGCAATGTTGCCTCGCCAGCATATGCTCGATGTGTTGATGCAGAGAGCAACTCAAGTCCAAAGCGCTTCGAGCGCTCTCTAAGCGCAAGAAATTCACTGGCCAATACTCACTTGGTTACAGACCTGTACTGTACTATCCGTACGCGCTTGACGCCTCCAGTGAGACCTGAAACATCCCCTTCCAGCCGTGCCGTTCTAAAAGCCTTCATGGCTGATCGATCATGCAAGTAGTCTCAAGTACTGTATCCATGGGCGCTTCGACATCCATGTTAAGACCAGGATGTCTGACATTCCCCATCGCACACCCCATGCTTGCTCTATCTATTCCCTACCGTGACTCTCACTCATGGACTTCAGCGATATAGCGAATGTCACCGTCGGCAACCATACACTCGTTGGATGGGTTGACGGTCCGGACCGGCGTGGGACGCTGTCAATCTTGATATCATGTCTCACGACACTATTGCTATGCACATGGTCTGCCATGCATCTCAATGTCCCCAAAAGGCATGTGAATGAAGTCTCATACATCAAGACCCAAGTGTTCTGGAGTCTGGTGGGGATATTCGGGCCGGAACTTGCAATCTGGTGTGCGTGGAGGCAGTACATGTCGGCAAAGGCATTGCGGGATCAGATCAAAGCAGCTCTGCTTAATGTATGTCAGTCACTGTTCAGGACTAAGTATACATTTAGCTAACATTCCCTCAAGTCGGGCAAGCACAGCAGTTACCACGAAGAATGGACACTGACGCACGGCTTCTACGCGAGTATGGGAGGGTTTGTCGTCGATCTGGATTCTCACGACATGTCCGACAAACCAAAGTTCCTCAGAAACTCAACACGGCTCACACTCACTCCCAAAGGCATCCTACTTCTGGCTCGTTGCGGATACCTACCCTCGATAAGACGCGAGGAAATTGAAGATAAAAGTAAGACTGATGGTCTGGGCAAGTTCCTCGCCTGTGGCCAAGCTCTCTGGATGACGGCACAAGTCATCGCTCGACTAGCCAACAACCTCCCAATCACACTACTCGAAGTGACCACCCTAGGTCACGTCCTCTGTGCCCTAATCCTGTACAGCTTCTGGTGGTACAAGCCACGCTGGATCGCGGAACCGACTCGCTTGGACGGAGACTGGATCCCCATGATATGCGCCTTCATGTGCATGGCCTCGAAGCTAGGCGACGACCTCACGATCGGCGAGAGCGATTTCCAAGAACGCTTCGCAGTCGACACAGCAGAAATCTCACGTCTGCGATATGTCTTCCAGGAGACGCAGGAGGAGTATCCCGATCAAATCTCTACAAACATCGGCGATGCCCAATCCTATGACTTCGCGCCACACCCTCGCCCTCAACGAGCACGCACAGGCAGCAGCGGCAGCTTCGTAACCCGCCCGGGCACAAACTCCCACAGCAAAGAAACAACCAGCAGCAGCATCGTAATCGACATCACCCCCCTTCCCTCAACAAATCCCACAATCGACCCCGTAACACTGACCAGACACGACCTCGCCAGCCAAGCCATCACCACCTATCCCGCAATCCGCAAACTCATGCAATACCCCGTCCCCGCACACGCCCAGAAACACGCCCAGGCCATCCAGCTATACCCCGAGATGCCGCCCAAGGTCAAGAACGCCATCGCAGGCTGGCAGCCCGCGTCGAGGACGTGGCTGGAATGCCAGACCGAGCATCTCGTCTGCACGACGGCAAGCAATTGGCCGTCGGAGGGTCTGCTGCGGCCGACTGGCGGGCTGGCGACGGGGGCAGCGCTGTGGTTCTCGAGCATCGCGTTTGCCGCGATCCATATCGCGGCGTGGCACGATGCGTTTCCGTCGGTGGTCGAGGCGTGGCTGTGGCGGGCGTCGGCGGTGTATCTCTGCTTTTCGGGCTGTTTGTGGTGTTTGATTCATGTGCTTGCGGATGTGTCGGCGGGGTTGTGGTGGCTTTGGTATGATCTGTTGACGGGTGGCGGACCGAAGTTGTTGAGGAGTTTGCTGTTTGCGGTTTGTAGTGTTTGTGGCGTGGCGTATGTGTTTGCAAGGTTGTTTCTGATTGTTGATTCTTTCGTGAGTCTGCGCTCGCTGCCAGCGGCTGCGTTTATTGTTCCACAATGGGCGGTGAATGTCCCGCATGTGTAATCGAAGCACTTGGATTCGAACGGCGCAGAATATTCCATCAGAAACGTTAATACCATCATTAACCCCTGTAATTCGAGGTAATAATACCCATATATCCATCTATACAACTCCAAGCATTTCTTTTCCCCTTCTACTCCACTCCTCAGTCCCGACCCAACACCCCCCCAACACCCCCAAACCAAGCCCCCTCAAAACCACGAAAACCCAATCCGATCCGCAAAATCCACATTCTCCTCCACACACTCGATCCGCTTCCCCGCCGTCCCAAACAACCGATCCCACAACAGCGTCTGCTTCCCATAATTCTTCGTCTTCCGATACCCCATCCGATGATGAATATCATGGTCCTCAACCGTCAACTCACACCCAAACAGGCCCAGAATCTTCGTGTGCACGCTCACCGTCGTCGTGTACACGCGCACGCCCGAGTGGCCCATGACCTCCGAAAAGGCCACGTACTGGTGGCACATCCACCAGTCGTAGAAGTTCATGGGCAGGCCGAGCAGCCTCATGGTGGCGTAGGTGAGCAGGGGGATGCCGATGATGTCGAAGATTTCTTGCTCCGTGTCGGCGTAGATGGTGAGGAGTGGGTTGGGGTGCTTGGTGAGGTGGTGGGTGCGGTGGTATTTCCAGAGGAAGGAGACGTCGTGCATTGCGCGGTGGTACCAGTAGAACCAGAAGTCGAGGATGACCTGTGCGAGATCTGTTAGGGCTGGCCATGCTTCTCTCTGTATTCCCTGTATGGAATTATGGTACTTACCCCGTAGAGTCCGATCTCAATCGGGGTCCACCATGTCATGTCGGTCGGCACCTGGCTGGAGCGCCATCCTAGGAACGTACACATCACGGGCCTGAGGAACGCGACAGAGAGCAACGACTGCACCACGCCACGCACGCTATGATCCGGTACCTCGTCCCTCCTGTGAACCTCGCCATCAAGATGACCATAGGCATTGCCCATCCTCCGCAACGCATTAATCTGATGAATCGCATTCACCGTAAACGCCGTACTATACAGCGCAACCGCGGCAGCAGGATGGATATTATGCCCCGTGTAATTGACGTACAGCTGGTGGACAACGAGCGGCCATAGAGCGTGGAGGATGATCCAGATATGGCTCGAGGTTTGGGTGACATAGGGCATCTTGTCCGTCTTCTTGTGCACGGGGGGCTCGGTACCGACATCGGTAGGGTGGACGTGTATGATGTCGAGGAACCACATCCAGAAGTTCCATTCGGACTTGTCCTTTGTGCGCCATGTCGACTTCATGGAGTCTTTGGCGTTGCGTTGAGCGACGACCATGTTGACGGTTGATACAGGGAAAAATTAACCAAGACCTCCGTCTGTCACCAATCCCGATCTCGAAGGGGTCACATCTTATCATATATCAATCATATTTGACGTCCCCCGACACCACCACCCACGTGTGGTCCCACTTCCAAGTGTCAAACATGTCAGCTCTTGTAGGCTCGGAGCATGTGAAGGTGGAAATTGTTGGGACCACAAATGTGGAGCTGACCTTTTCTTCTAAGCTTGCGAGACTTGACATATAACGGCGATGAAGTGTTTCACAAATTTTGGTGAGAGGTTCTGTGCCGAGGTGCATCATATCCGGTCCACACTTGATGAGCACCGACCCAAATGCAAGCCGAGCTATTTTTAAGGTCCCGTTTCTCAGACGCCAAAGACGATGAAATGGTGCAATGTGGCCCGTGATCAGAGCTTAGTCCCGGACATGTGAAAGCGCGGCCTGGCTGTAGCGACATTGTTACCGTGATGATAGGTAGATGCTTAATTAACCGAAGATTGGTATTACAATACCAGGCAGTCCGAGGCAAGAACACGGGATGAAGGAGTAAACGCAGGTAAGCAATCGATCATCGCTTCATATTAGGCTCCATGCACTATCGACCGGGTAAATGCATTTGTATACAACATGGCTGTCACCCGCTCCAACCTGACCTCATAGTACAATGTATATGCAAGAAGACTGGACTCGTCGATGATAAAGCGCGCCGAGCGACATTCAAATCGCTCATCATCATCGTCCTCAATAACATCGAACATCATTAGAAGAGGAGGGGAGCTAAATCTCATCAGCAGACGCAGCAGCTATGCACGCTTGTGCTGCTTCAAATATCCAGCAAAACCATATGATATGGCAAGGAAAGAGAAATAGAAGCCCAAACGCTTAGATGACCAGTGACATAGGGAAGGTTTGGTTGTTGGGTATCATTACGTTCTCGGTTTATCGCGAGCTGTCAATCGAACCTTGTTGACGCGCAGGCGGACTTTGTGGCCGGCTCCAGAAATCCATGCTAACGATTACGTCTTCTCCGACCTCGTCTTCATGGGCGTAGAGAATCTACACTAAGTTAGCCAGTGACTTCCAAGAGGATCGTCAAATGTGACACCACAGACCTCTCTGGTGGAATAATGCAGCATCCTAATGTTCTTCGCCGTCACTATGTGCACCAGCGCACCACTCTCCAAATGCCGTATCTCAATAAAACTAGGCTCGAAAGCCAGGATGTAGGAACCGAAAATGGCAAAGGCTTGCGGATTGCCCTCCCATACGATCTGCCAATCTGGTCGAGTGCGCCAGCCATTGCGATTCACGAAGAATGAGTAGTCCATGTAGGACAACAAGAATTCACTCTGTAGCCTTTCAATGTGGATCGGTTTCATGTTCTCTCGTTGAGAAACAAAGTCAAGCGATGTGTCTGCTTGATCCAGTAGAGACTGGGTCTCCAATGTTTCAAGACTGACGACTTCAAAGCCACGAGCGCAGCCAATACACAGCTTTGATCGCAAGAAGTGAATGGAACTGGCTTCCGAGGGGATGTAAAGCTCCTTGTACGGCTTAAGAACATCTTGACCACCCGTTAGCATCTTGGCAAACCCAGACTTCTTTTGCTTCTTTATCATGTTCTCCATTGGTTCGTAGACCTTGACTGTCGTCGAAAGAGCTGAGGTTCTGACACAGCATACGAGCTGTGCGCCGTTGCATACACCAATCTTAAAGAGGTTGGCATGGCAAATCTTTCGTGCGCGCTTATTCAATGCATCGTCGGATTCGAGCGCGTCCGTGGAATACGAATACAAGGTCTTGTCACTCAATACCAGAAGAATCGAGTAGTTCTCCAGGACGTCTATCTGCGTGACAGATTTGCAGTCCAAGACACGTCGCGGCTTGAATGATGCATCTTTGGGCTTGCGGTCTGAAACGTAAATGCCGAAATCGGTCCCGTACACCAGTTTTCGGCCGCCATCTAATTGAGGTAAGTATATATCAAACATGTTGTCGGTGACTCTCCTACCTATAGGCACACAGCAGTTCACTCTGTTCGTCGAGTTGAAGAAGCCTTCATTCAGTTTCAAGTGCACATAAATGTTGCTTCGTTCCCTGACATTACGTTGTTGTGCTTCGATATGTTCCATCCACTTTTGCTGCTGGATCTGACTGCTGCAGTACAGTGTGATGTCATATCCGCCTTTGCCAAGATGTTTGAAAGTGATTGGGAAACCTTGCTGCTTTGCATCTGGTCTCTGGCCTGTCATAGTATTGGTACGAGTACCTGGGATGAGACTAGAAGATGGGCGTTTCGCAATGCCTATTTTGGGAAGGAACTCCTCCATTTGACCAATGACCAAAAGCTCGAGAGGGATCGGTTTGCGGTGTACGCGTTGTTCTTCTCTCTTATTGACGGTTTTGACCTTGACAAGAAGGACGGCGTGGTCGAAGAGGTAGGCCGCAATGTCTCCTTGGGCGTCTGTCGGACTGCGCTTCAGTTGGGCCTTGAATACAATTCGACGATTCTCCTCTGTGAGCTTGAGATCTACGAATTCGCCGTTGCGCCACTTGAGATCTCGGCTGAGCTGCATCAAGTTGAAGTGATTTTCTGCCTTCCCTGATTCGGTGTTGACCTTGGACAGGAAATCCCTGATCATGGCTATGGCCTTTGGAATATCTTGCTTGTCTGGATTGTCATCTGCAGTGTATTTCGCGACGTTCTCCAGTAGTAGCGGGTATCTTGCCAACCTCGTTGTGGGCTTAGTGAGGTAGCCATTGAGTTCTAGTTTGCGTGATTCCTTCATTCGTTCGACTTCATCCACAAATTTGGAGAAGTGAACATTTGTCCGTTTTTCGTGCTCAAATTCGTACTTTCCAAAAAGTTGGTTTGCACCATACTTGATGAAAGGACTGAAGTGAGGAACATAGTCCAGGAAAATGTCACCTACATTTCGAACGACAGGGCTCTGTTGCTGACGGCGTGTCAGAGATTCCGCCATGCGCGAGTTGACCATGTAGACTTCCTGACAGTTCGAGAAGACAGTTCGCACAAACTTCTCTCTGCGATGCTCTGGTACAGGAGACGTGGCTGGATTTCGAAGAGGTTTCATCCAGAAGTCCCTAAGGTATTCCAAATCCTTGACAAAGTCACGTTCGGTGTACATAATCTCGGAAATGACTTCTTGGCGTTTCTTTTCCTTGTCGTCGATGCTGTCTGCAACCTCCTTCGATACAGTATTGATCCAAAGTTTTTGCTCATCATTTGCATCTTCGTGTAGACTGGCACTGGAATCCTCTTTCCTCAATCCTGGCAACGGTTTCATGTTCAAACGAGCCTGCTGCTCGAGTCGTCTTGGGCATGCGATCGAGTAACAGAGCTGATCACGAGTACATGTCGGCGAATAGCACTCAGTGAGCAAAGTGAACACTCCATTGACGTCTGTGTCGTCCTCGATGACGGTTTCGCGAAACTCGTAGATCTCGTTACTGGAATCTCGTAGCCTGTGTGCATAAGTGACATCGTGAAAGAACTTTTGCGCATCGAGCGATCGGCCTAGCAGTAAGGCAAGATTTCGGTCGGTAGTCTTGATAATGTAAGATATCAAGTCAACAGCCTCGGCGCCAGTGAAACCATTTTTGTAGACAAGACCGTCCTTCTCCTGGTCGTTCACCCCAATGCGATCGCGAAAAGTCTGGGCGACTCTAGATAATAGCGCGGGGTATACTAGAGGTGACCGTCTTTGGGACACCATCAATGCCTGTGAGTTTGTCTTTGAGCCCGATGGTCGAGATGTCATGGTGTCAGTTCTGTCTCCTATAGTCGAGGCCATCGACATGGTACGCGAAGGCGGTATGCTACTTTGGCTGGGAGACCGGACCTTGACAGTTGAAGTCGAAGATGCACTCCACGTGCTTGATTGGTCCTGCTGCTCCACTGGGTAGTCGTCCGTATTGCTGGATTCCCGTCTTCTGGTCGGTATGATGCGTCCACTGTTCGTCTGCTGCACGGCATTGTTTGCCTCCCGGCCGTACGAACTCATGGACATGGTCCGTTCATCCTCTGGACGCTGTGGTATGACTCGACCATACTGCGTTGTGCTCGCCGTGTGGTTCATGTATGGGGCTTGACGGAAGGCATTTGCAGGTGCCATTGGGCCTTGATACGGGGGGCGCTGGCCGGTCGCCAAGGATTGTGTCCTGAACCCATCATTGCTCATTGCTGGAGCTGGAGGGCCGCCAGGATACCTGTTGGGCATTGGCTTAGTGCTGGAAGTTAGTGAAGGGGCACGTTCATCTAGGCGCTGTGGTTGACCATATGGTCGGCGATCTGTCCGAATAGGCTGTGGGTATTGCTGTTGCGCAGGTGGTGCTCGTTGTTGCATCGAATGTGCTTGAATCATGTGTGGGCGTTGCGATGGATGATTGAACGTATTTGTCTGCGCACGACTGAAATTTGGAGCTGCATGATGCTGCTGGTGGTTACTCTGCTGTTGTGGTGGATACCCGTTCGACATCGGGGGCATGGGCTGTCGGGCGGGGGGTGCTCGTGGCATCATATCTGCGGTCATAGTTCGCGACCTTCCATCTTGCGACATCTGTGGTCCACCCATAGTCTGAGCCCTTCCTGGTGGAGGTGCTCCGAATATGTTTGCGTACGCGGCATCTCGTTGGTGATTCGAGGTGTGGCCATGGTTTGGCGGTCGGCCGTAGTCTCTCCCTTGCTGAGAGCTAAAGTCTGCCATAGAAGTCCGTCCGTCTGCCGACAGGATGTTCAAAAACCAAACATTCGTGAGTATGGGATGTTGATATCCTAGGAGTTACCCAACACTTCTCGTTGTGGTTGTGCGTGAACTTCGGCTCGGTCGATCGGGCTTAAGGAGGTGCTCTTCGTCCTTGGAAACCTCGAGCGCTACAGCTCCGGTTTTGAGTGGTGTGATTCTCGTGTGTCTTTTCCAGGGATGAGCGAGGCCTGGATGCGAATCTTGACGTCTGCCCGCTCGAAGATAGTGGCTAGGTCGGGAGAGTCCACCACTGATGTCAGGCAAGATGTCCGTGGAGTTGTTGAGGACGGGAGAGGGCGGGAGAAGGTAGAGAATACGAAGGCCTCGGGAAGTCACTCTGCTCAAGGCCAAAGTAACAAGAACGAAAGGGCTCAATCCCGGGCAAATGAAGTGCAGGAGTTGGATGTGGATCTCTGGCGTGGAGAAGTGAGAGAGTTGCGGATTCTCAGTTCTCATCGGAGCTTCCTTGGCGCGCTACCCACTAGCGCCTTTTGCTGCAGTCGGCACTCACTGGGGGATTGCGAGATGCACAGGTCATGAAGTGCGTCTCTACAATTTACAACCTCACACTGCCCTTCACCACTACGAACAATCGTCTTCATCATCTACGACTCGTCACCGCCTCTCACTATATATTTGATCTTATCTGCTGCTTAGAGCAGTTCTGAACTGCAAGATGGAGTCAGAGCTGACCCCCAAGTTCGCGCCCTTCATTGGCATGGTTAGTCCATTCCGAGCAACGCATCCTCCAGTATATCGCTAACATTGTGTAGGCTGGCATTGCAGGAGCTGTAAGTCGATTCACTACACGTAGCACAGGAGTCTACCGATACTGAGCCTTCTGCGTACAGATGATCTTCGGCTGTATGTACAAGCAATAGAACGACATACCTGGGTGCTTTTCTAACGAACGACAACAACACAGGCGCAGGAGCTGCATTTGGCACAGCAAAGTCGGGTATTGGCATTGCTGGTGTTGGAACCTTCCGGTCGGACCTCATCATGAAGGTGTGCAATATCTACCCTACCTGCATCCCAAGCTCATGAAAGCAGTCCTTGATCCCCGTCGTCATGTCCGGTATCATCGCCGTATATGCCCTTGTCATCGCAGTCCTTATTGCATCCGATGTAATGGCTCCTCCCGCAAAATACTCATTGTTTAGTGCATTCATGCATCTTGCTGCAGGACTGTCGGTGGGCCTAAGTGGACTGGCTGCAGGATACTCGATAGGGATTGTAGGCGACATGGTAGGTTGCGCACAACACATGGACGGGGGCTCAGCTGATCCAGACCAGGGAGTGCGATCGTACATGCAGCAGTCAAGAATCTTTGTTGGCATGGTACTGATACTTATTTTTGGCGAAGTTTTGGGTCTCTACGGGTATGGTCCCACAGCAGTCCTACCACTATCTCTAGTCGTACTGTGCTAACATTGTTACAGGTTGATCGTTGGACTTATCCTGAACACGCGCGCCAGAGGTTGAGAAGTGTACGCTGGCGCGGGCATCATCATTGCGAAGAGGACACAATAGCAATACTTGTACAATACATAAGAAGACTATTTGGTGTAATGTGCTGGGACAGCGCTCGATCTGCGTGGGATCCGTGGCGCTTCTGAGTTGACAGGCCGCATGATCGATATCGACGTTGAACAAAGCGGAAGACGTGTGTTCATATGTCAGATCAAGCCTGCCTCGACCATGTATGTTGTTAATGCCGGTACGTACGGACTTGGGAGTAGAGTACGTCTACGTGTATAGTTGCTTGCTTCAGCGTGTCTCATATATGTTATGCTTGAGTGTATGATACAGACAAGGCCTGGTACGTCTCGTCGGAGAATAGTGCACGGATCATACTCTCGCGATGCACAGTGAAATCGGGAACAGCATAATATCCTTTTTGACAGCCTCCTGGACCTGGACTTCTAGCATCAAAGCTGACATCTACTCCTACATCGAGATGCACCCGACATGCCAGCACGACAGAGTCACATGTTGCGAAAGTGGACTGACGAACAGATACAACCCATGCCTTGCATATCGCATTCCAATGAGCACTCTCTTCTAGACGCCGACCTTGAACGACCGAGCCGCTAATCAATTAGATGAAAGAGGCTGGGAGTGGTGGTATTGTCACCAGCCTCATCAGCAGCGTATCGGCTGTAGAGACCAATGGGATGAAGACCAAATGAAGTCTGCAGCAGACAGTTTCACATCTTTGGCCCAATCTACCTCCTACTAACTGACATTGACACTGACACTGACACTGACACTTGACATTCACACTGAACACTGGCCGTAGGGGGACAAATGGAATGGATTATCTCCACTTAGGTAATGCAGGCACGGCGCCACCGGCTTCGTCATAGGCAAAGAGTAGTTTAGGTCGTAGTTCCCGAGCTGGCATTTCCCTCCCGTTTTTGGACTTCAGCCCCTCCAATCGATGAACCCCGAGCTGTTCCAATTTAGATGACTGCTCACTCTCTTCACTACCCTCACGCTTCTTCGCGACCGGGTCCGGTCTGAAAATAAACGGCCCAATCTCGCGTCCAAGTCCAAGAGAAAGCTGCTCCATCTACTCTTTTCCGTCTCGGAGAATGATCCAGACACCAGCGCGCGCATCGTCTTTCGCATGAAAGACGAGCTACCACCACCACCATGGCTGCAACTGCGATCAAGAACCACCTCCCGTCTGCCCTCCTCCCACATCATCGCGAGTCTTCACCACCCAAAGACGACCCAAAACCCCTTCAGAAACAGTCCACACAGGAGATACACGAGGAGCGGGAGCAAGAGAAGCGGCTTGTATCACAATGGGAAGACCACAAGCTGGCACTGAGTCCTTCTCAAGTCTCCCAGGCTCCGTCGCAGAAGCAGGTCGGCCAATCGCAAAGACACCTGCGCTGTGAGGACTTTGACTTGGTCAAGACGCTCGGGACAGGTACGGTGTTGTCGCGAACTGCCTCCCCAGGCGATCGGACCACCTAACGTACTGCTAGGAACATTTGCCCGAGTATGGCTTGCACGGCTTGCGAATGCGAAGAGAGAAGATCGCGACAAAGTGTTTGCGCTCAAGATTCTACGGAAAGTGGATGGTATGGCTGTCCTAACCACTACATGCACTTATCCGAGGCCTTGCAGTTGCTGACATGTGCAGTAATCCGCCTCAAACAGGTCGAACATGTGCGCAATGAGCGCAATGTACTTGCTGTGGTTGCTGGCCATCCGTTCATAACGACCATGGTCGCAAGTTTTCAAGACCAAGACTCCCTATACATACTTGTGCGTTATCCGACACGTTGCGGATAAGGACGAGAGTGCCAAGACTGACAATTATAGCTCGATTATTGCCCTGGAGGCGAGGTTTTCAGTTATCTTCGACGAGCTCGGCGTTTTAATGAGCATACTTCACAATTTTACGCGGCCGAGATTGTATTAGTCCTAGAGTTCCTGCACGAGCACGAAGGTGTAGCATATCGCGATCTCAAGCCGGAGAATATCCTGATAGACGCCGAAGGCCACCTCAAACTGGTCGATTTCGGATTTGCAAAGAAGGTCGATGACAGTACGTTATGCACACTCAGTGATTATTCCATGATAGATTTCTGCGACTTTGCATCAAACATTTCACCCTGCTGACACGAGTCCCAGGAGAAACATACACGCTTTGCGGGACCCCTGAATACCTCGCCCCTGAAGTAATCCGCAACACCGGCCACGGCTGCGCCGTCGACTGGTGGGCCTTTGGCATCCTCGTCTATGAATTCCTTGTCGGCCAGCCGCCCTTCTGGGATCAGAACCCGATGAAGATCTACGAGCAAATCGTCGCCGGCCACGTGCGCTACCCATCCGCCATGTCTCCCGACGCACGCTCGCTGATCGCCGGCCTCTGCACCGTCGACGTCTCGAAGCGCCTCGGAAATATCAAGGGCGGCGCCAAGACCGTAAAGCAACATCCCTGGTTTAAGGGCACCGATTGGGATGCCCTCTATCATCGTCGCGTTCAGGGCCCTATTGTACCACATCTCAGAGGTCCTGCTGATACGAGAAATTTTGACGAGTATGACCCCGAGCCTGAGGGTCGGGAACCTTATACCGAGGAGCTGAGACAGCGGTGGGACGCCTCGTTTGCGGACTTCTGATGGGCTTTTATCATACGTTTTTTGAGGCTCAAATGTTTTCACCAACATTTTTCCTTGGCTCGATTTGAAGCTGGGGCATCAGGCATTCCTCCCTTTGGTTCGATGGGACACATTCTCCAAGAAAGGGGGCTCTCTTTTTTGTTTTGGCACAGCGTAGTCAGTGAATGCATGACAACGCTCATAGTTTTGTTTGTTTTGTTCCGATAATGGTCTCTGTGGCATGTAAAGGGCAAAGGGTTGGTTCATATCACGAGTTTGAGAACTGAACTGAATGCACATCGCGGATGGGGGGCATGTGTGGCTGTATGACCAGAATACGAATGGCATCACGGGACGAACCCGCCCTCTTGTTCTTGTTCCAAAAAGAAAAGATGATATGCTTTCTAATATGCTTTTTACTTGCCGTTCGATTCCATTCCCCCCAAAGTTTCAATCATTTCCAATCCATTCCAGCCATCAGCCCGCACGTGTCCACTCCTTATTAAACGCCCGCCCAATCACCATCCGCCGCACCTCACTCGTGCCAGCACCAATCTCATACAGCTTCGCGTCGCGCAAGATACGCCCGGCGGGGACCTCATTCATATAGCCCATCCCGCCCATAAGCTGGATAGCATCAAGCGCCACCTCCGTCGCGCGCTCCGCCGAATACAAGATTGCGCCTGCGCAGTCCTGCGTGCGGACCTCTCCATCCCCACCAGCCGCCGCACTCTTGTCCACGGCCGCGGCAACACTCATTGTGAACGCCTGGCTGGCGCGATACTTGGTGTACATGTCCGCGAGACGGGCCTGGACGAGCTGGTTATGGGCGACGGGGATGCCGAACTGGATGCGCTGGTGGGTGTAGGGGAGGACGAGGTCGAGGGCGGCTTGCATGAGGCCGAGGGGCCCGGCGGAGAGGACGAGGCGTTCGAGGTCGAGGCCGTGCATGAGGACTTTGACGCCTTTGTTGAGGGGCCCGAGGGTGTCGGAGGTGGGGACGAAGACGTTGTCGAGGATGAGCTCGCCCGTGTTGGAGCCGCGCATGCCGAGCTTGTCGAGCTTGGTGGCGACGGAGAAGCCGGGTGTGGAGGTGTTGAGGATGAAGGCTGTGATGCCGTTTTTGCCGGCTTCGGGGGTGGTTTTGGCGTAGATTATTATGTGGTGTGCGTCGGGGCCCTGGGAGGTGGAAAAGGGGGTTAGTTGGGGTTGGGGATAGATAGGGGGAGAGGGGGGGGAGGTACGTTTGTGATCCACATCTTTGTGCCGTTGAGGAGGTAGCCGCCGTCGACTGCCTTTGCTGTGGTCTTCATGCTGACGACGTCGGAGCCGGCGGAGTGTTCGGACATGGCCAGCGCGCCGATCTTCTCGCCGGATATGAGGCCGGGCAGGTATTTCTCTTTCTGGGCTTGCGAGCCGTTGAGGACGAGCTGGTTTATGCATAATTGCGAGTGTGCGGCGTAGGAGAGGGCGATGCTACCTGGAGAGCAAGTCTGTTAGAAGGAGTGCGATGGTATTAGTCAATGGCCATACCTGATGCTCGCGATAGCTCTTCCATGACGATGCAGTGTGCCTGGTACCCCATTGCTAGCCCTCCATAGTCTGCGTCGGCAGTGATTCCGAGAAATCTGCATTTCTTGTCAGGGACTCCTTCAACATAACAGCTGATTCAGCGGTATGGGATGCCCACCCTGCATCTCCAAACTTCTTCCACATCTCGTTGGGAAACTCATTGGTCTGATCGACTTTCTGGGCGAATTCGGGGGTGATCTCGCGCCCTGGAGGATTAGGTCAGTACAGGTACGACACAGGCCGGATTACTACTTACTACAGAACTCCTGAACAGACTCTCGCAGCTCGATCAAGTCGTCGTTGCTCGGCGCGACGAAACCCTTGGAATGCTTCGACGAGGCCGCTCTCCGCGCATTCAGCGGGGTCAGACTGGCTCGCGGCTTGCAGATCTGGCGAAGATTGCGCGAGAGCAAGCGCGGAACAAAGGACGACGACATCGCGAGAGGACCTGAAGTGAATTACAAGAAAAAGATGAGGATGTTGAGCCGCTTGCCAGGAGACAGCGGGTTAAGAAGCGCGGAAACATAACACACGACAGGACCGACGTCAACCGGGACCCGCACCTTGACTAGCGCTTCCCCACATTTTCCCCAGCTCGGGGGCTGAGCCGACGGTAGCCGCGATGTTTGGACCCTGGCGCGGGTACAACGTAACTAACGTCTTGTCACTTTGACTTGTGTCTTGACTTCGTCTCGTTAAATGCTCACACTTCGCCCAAGCTAATACTCTTGCAATCAATCTACACGTCTCTGCAATGGTTGCCAAAGCTCCGTCCAAGGAGGTGCTGAGCCTCCTCCGCCGCTCTACAATCTCGTCGCCGTCGAGACGCGCGCTATGCCCTCACATCACTACCCCCGTTGGTCCCCGCATACAAGTAGCATCAGTTGCTCGCCGCACCGTTGCTACGCATACGTACTCGCACCATGCCCACGCCATATCGACCCTACCCAACACGGTAGACACCTCGTCGGCCGAGTTCAAGGAAAACAAGGCAACAATGGAGGAATTGACAGCCAACCTAGCCGACTTGCACGCCAAGGTCGCGCAGGGCGGCTCTGCAAAAGCACGAGAGAAGCACGTCGCGCGAGGCAAGATGCTGCCCAGAGATCGAGTCACGGTGCTGATCGATCCGGGGACGTCGTTTCTGGAGCTCTCGGCCATGGCGGGCCATGAGCTGTATCCGGGCGAGGAGGTGCCGTCGGGCGGCATCATCACGGGCATCGGCACGGTCGAGGGCGTGATGTGCATGATTGTAGCCAACGACAGCACCGTCAAGGGCGGCACGTACTACCCCATCACCGTCAAGAAACATCTCCGCGCCCAGACCATCGCGCAGGAGAACCGCCTGCCGTGTATCTATCTCGTCGACTCGGGCGGCGCAAACCTGCCTCACCAGGCCGACGTCTTCCCAGACAAGGAGCACTTTGGCCGCATCTTCTACAACCAGGCCCGCAGTACGTACTTGCTGAGATCTTGTTCCATCATACACGCTCTAACCACCCAACAGTGTCCGCCCAAGGCATCCCCCAAATCTCCATCGTCATGGGCCCCTGCACCGCCGGCGGCGCCTACGTGCCCAGCATGTCGGACGAATCCATCATCGTCGCCAACCAAGGCCACATCTTCCTCGCCGGACCGCCCCTCGTCAAAGCCGCAACCGGCGAAATCATCTCCGCCGAAGACCTCGGCGGCGGCGCCCTACACACCAGCACCTCCGGCGTAGCAGACTACCTCGCCGTCGACGACGCCCACGCCCTCGTCCTCGCCCGCCGCTCCATCAGCAACCTCAACTGGCCCAAACCCATCCCATCCCCACCCACCCCGCAAGACCCCCTCTACCCACCCTCCGACCTCGCCGGCATAGTCGGCACCAACCCACGCCGCCAAATCGCCATGCACGACGTCATATCCCGCATCGTCGACCGCTCCGCCCTCGCCGAATTCAAGCCCTCCTACGGCTCCACCCTCATCACCGGCTTCGCCTCCATCCACGCCCACAAAGTCGGCATCCTCGCGAACAACGGCATCCTCTTCTCCGAAGCCAGCCTCAAGGCAACCCACTTCATCCAGCTCTGCACCGCCCGCAACATCCCCCTCGTCTTCCTGCAGAACATCTCCGGCTTCATGGTCGGTGCGGCCGCGGAGGCGGGCGGCATTGCGAAGAACGGCGCGAAGCTCGTCACGGCGGTCGCCTGTGCGGATGTGCCTAAATTCACGGTTGTGGTGGGGAGTAGTGCCGGTGCGGGCAACTACGGGATGTGTGGACGGGCGTACGGGCCGCGCTTCCTGTGGACGTGGCCGAATGCGCGGACGGGCGTGATGGGCGCGGAGCAGTTGGGTAGTGTGATGCGGGCGGTTGGGAAGGGTGGGGAGGAGGTGCGGGGGTTGGAGGAGAGGGTGGAGAGGGAGAGTAGGGCGTTGTTTGGGAGTGCGAGGGGTTGGGATGATGGGGTTATTCCGCCGGAGCATACGAGGAGGGTTTTGGGCATGGGGCTGCAGGCTGCGTGTGGGGTTGTTGGGCAGAGGGATGGTGAGGATACGCGGTTTGGGGTGTTTAGGATGTAGGATGTAGGAGAAAGGGGGTTCAAAGGGGGGGAGGTGGATGGATGGATGGAATGGATAAAAAGGAAAGGACTGATGTTGTTCTATTCCCGTGCCGGTTGGTATCACGTCTGTTCTGCTATGCACTGCTCTGCTCTGCTCTGCTCTGCTCTCTGCTGTCCTGCCTGTCCTTGTCGTGTCCCGTACCGTCCATGTACCCATCGATTACAAATATATCCCATCCCAGCCGTGCAGGAAACACACGCACGCAAGTCACGCCTCCAACGCCCTGCAATGACAATGACAATGAGAACAATACAAGCATAATCCCATTAACCCCAGTCCGCCGTCTCGACACACATCGACATGCCCACCAGAAGACCCACACTCAACTCGCGCTCGAATCGCCCTTATCATGCCCAGTCTCATGCCCAGTCGTGGTCGTGGTGCTACTGCTCTCAGCGCCCTCCTCGACCAGCTTCTTGAGCGCGCTGCTCTTCTTATCCCTGCCCATGCCGGCCTTGCCTTTGCCCTTGAAGCTGTCCGACTGCGCGGCAAAGTCCTTCCATTTGCGCCAGCCGTCAAAGTCGATGAGAGCCTGCATGCAGCCCCACTCCTTGATCTTCTGCTCGAGCCAGAGGAAGTTGACGGGCTGTAGGTTTATGTTAGCTTGGCTCTACAGAGGAGGGAGAAAGAACGGAGGGAGGCAAGAAAGGGTAGTGGTTTACTTTGGTCAGGAAATCGTTGCAGCCGGCGGCCAGGGCCTCGTGTCGATCACTCTGCAACGAGCTGGCCGTCAGCGCGACGATGATGACAGGACTCTTGAAGAGACCGCCGTCGCCCAATCGGTCTGCCTCGACGAGCTCGCCCCTCTCGCCCTCGGGCCCCATCGTCGGCGCTACGCTGCTCGCGCTGCTGAACACGCCTATGCTATTCACGCGCTCCAGCCGCCGAATCTCCTTTGTCGCTTCCAGGCCATTCATGATCGGCAATTGGATGTCCATGAGCACGAGATGGAAGCCACCGGCACGCCATTTGGTGACTGCCTCCCGCCCGTTCATGGCGCGCTGCCAGCGTACTTTCAGGCGCTCCATGAACGCGCCCAGAACTCGCAAATTGATCATGTTGTCTTCCACAATCAGCACGTTGATGGGCGGGACGGCATTGTCGAGGAGGCCGGAGCTCAGCGAGTGGGAGCCGTCGACGCCATCTTTGCCTGCCTTTGTACGCTTGCGGCCTTTCATGCCGGGCCTGGGCGACGAAACTCGTGGAATGGGAGGTGTGGACGCAGCGGGCTTGACGGGCTCGACAGGTGCGGGCGGCGTGGGAAGGGGTTGGGCTGTCGCAGGGGCAGCGTGTTGCATGGCATCGGAGTGGGAAGAGTCGTGGCGTTGGCCGCGAGGGCGGATTGAGCTGTTGCTGATTGCGTTTGCGGCCATAGTTGTAGGTGAAGAGGTGTGATGGCGGCCAATCTTGGGACGGTGGGAGTGGGTTCTCTTGCGCTCGCCCCCTGGTGATGGGAGAGGGGGAAGATAGCCAGTGCCTAGGACTGTCATGGATCGTTCAGGGTGCGAGGACCTGCTCTCGTGGGAGACAGTGGATCCGCCTGCTGGCGATGGTATGAGCACTGGAGGCATAGGCGGAAAGTATTCTCCTCCATTCTCCAGCGGACGTGCCGTCTCTTGGTCATAGTATCCGTGATGCGACGCTACTCGCGGCGACGGCTTTGGGGTTCTTTTGTGGGGCACATCGATTATCAGCGCCTCTTCGACAGTCTGGCCGCCTGGAAACGTCGCATCCAGCACTCTGCATATCTCTTCCTCCGGACCCAGAGTTCTATCCTGTGACTTCTGATTGTGTTCTCGTGGCAGGATGCGCAGAGTGACGTCTGGTGAATCGAAGCTTCTACCCAGCGAGTTGGCATACTTTCTCAATATCATGTCCCGCACGTCATCGACCAGGTCATCAGTCTTGATCTGCACCAGTGTTGCTGAGGCATGGGGCCGCTTAACCCATATCTTGCGATGCGTCGGGGTCATGGCGGTTGGGACGGACGGCGAGGGCTCTTGTAGCGTGACGACTGGAGTGATCTCACGAGTCTCAGACGTGACGTTGGACTCGCTGGAGAGTTGCAAGTCGCTAACAGGAGTGCTATCGTCGTGGTGACGGGCGTGCAGGTCTGTTGAGCTCAAGCTCCCAGGAGCGCTCGGCGGGAGGAGGATCTGGCTGTCGACAACGGTCTCGGCAGAGGGATGTCGCAGCTCATGCTCAAGCAGAAGCGAGACGGCAGGCTTCTGCTTGTCGAGATTGGAGTGGCTGGAGTCGCTGGCCGAGTCTCCTGTCGGCCTTGTTGTGATGGCAGAAGAGAGCTTTCCCATGGAGGCTGAAGGCCGAAGTTGAGGCAGGATGGCGGCGGCCTTAGGCAGCTTGCTTTCCGCCGCCGGGGCCACAGACGAGCGCCTCAGTAGGCGGATCCTCGCGTTGTGGAAGCGCGTCTTGAAATCAGGCATGCTCCATTGATGAATGACAAAGGAAGCGTAAAAGCCGGAAATGAGATGAGATGAGATGCAGGAATGAAGAGGGAGAGATAGAGTTGTAGAGTAGTGTGTGTGTGTGTGTGGCGGCCAGCAGCAACAGCAGCAGCAATAGCAAGCATCAACAGCTAATACACTGCTATTACAGGTTTATTACTATCACTATTACATGGATACACTTCACTCTGCCAACCTTCTCCTACACAGTCACAGTAACTTAATTACAGGGAATCGGCTCCCACAATCGTCGATCCACCCACAACTCAATCGTGCATCTCCATCTTCCCACATCACCGTCTCCATAACAAGACCGACTTATCCCACTTGGCACTCTTCCCGGACATCTACTGTCCAATCGGATTTCTTCCACGCCCGCATCTTCTCCTCCATCTCCATCTCGCCATCGTGAAATGCTCTGACCATCGGTGGTACTCGTTGACGCGACGCGGCCCGTGTTTCTGTCTGACTAATCACGCTATGTGAACTTAATACACTACAATTGTTGTCTATATCGAGCGGTATACTACATACTCTATCATAAGATTCAGTTTACTTGTTCGCAAGCTGTCACTGCTAATTATCTTATAGTCTGACGGCTTCATAGACATTGCCACTAACAATACTACTACCAGCGCCACGTCTAAGCATACATCGATGTTCGGGGAGATATCCTCAGTACTAAGCGCTCCCTCCTATAGGTCCAACTTCACAACCCAATATCTGCATCTACATCTACATCAAACCCGTTCCACGTCTCCGTCTGAAAGTCTTGCACTAAATGCTCCCACTCACCCCAATTCAACGGCGTCGTCGCCGGTCCAGACGACATATCCATATATCCTCCAGCATCACCACTACCACCAAATGATGGCGTGCTAATCGCCGCCGCATCGAGCCCAGTAAACACATCTGACGGTGTTGTCTCTATTGTGGCTGGTGTCTGCATGGTGGCTGGCGTTTGATAGAAATTGTTGCCGAGCTCGATCGATGTGTGCTGCTGCGCCATGTACGCGCTCGACGGATACTGCTCTGTAGTAGTCGAGCCAAAGAAGTCTGGATATGCTTCGACATGCGTCTCCGTAGCTACCTTTGACGGTGACTCTGCGCTCTTCGCCCTCGCTGCGTGTCGTCGTTGTGATCTCAAGTCGAGAATGTATCGTGGCGGGCCGTTACCACTTCCCACTATGGTATACGCATCACGCCCGTTTGCTGCTTCAAAGGCCGCCCATGCCTGCAATGTCAGACCGCCCACTGCAACATGCAGCGCCCGTTTTGTCTGTGCGATTATCTCGGGATGCAGACTGTATGACACTCCAATCGCCCTCCATGCCTTGTTGACATCTTCGCCGCTTGTTCGTTGTCGCAACTCGCCGAGCAGGTAGATGAACGGCTGCCATTGGAATTGTCGCACCACATGCCACCGGAACCTCTCAATGATCGGTGATTGCTGAATCAGCGTGTCATATTCCACAATCTGGATCGCAATAAGAAATTGCGTCTCCTCGCTCAGGCCTGCGCCGCGTGGCGACTCTTGCGGCCCTTCACCGTTCTGCCCGAGGCGGTGCGCACGAAGAAAGGTCATAAACCGCATCTTTGCCATGACCGAACGCACAACAGCAAACGCGAGGAAATGCACCGGAACTGACATGTCGGCATGGCGAAGGTACTTCCGCTCAAACATATCCTCGAGTTCATCAATCGAAAGCTGCTTCTCCTCTTTCGACACATTCGCTGACATGAGACTGACCCACGCACCATGGTATGCCGATGCAGGCGTCCGTTTCCTCAGCCAGTCGCCAATCTCATACCGCACGCGAGGAAATATCATCTCAGTCGGTCCCACGCTTTCAAGAGGCGGCTCTTGCATGTTCGGATTCAACGCAGTGTCTTCGATGTTGAGCGGCATGAGCGTGTCCCAGAGCAGAGTCGCCCCTCCACAGCCTGCCATTTCGCCTGCGCGCGCATCTTGTATCACCATCTCCCACCAAAGCCTTCGACGCAGTTCAGTCTGGAAAATGGAGAGTCCGAGCTTGCTTCCATCACGATGCAGTCCCATCCTCTGCCCGATGCGAACGGCTATGCCCGTCAATGCCCAGAAAGATTTGGGATCCCATTGGCCGTGCATCGCAAACTATGCCAGCTCGTCAGCCTCGTCATGCGCCATCGTATCTGCATCATGAAGCCATACTTACTAAGAAGATTTGGAACGCTTGCAGCGTCACGAGTTCCGAGGTCCGCAAAAGGCCTGCATTGGCCAAAGCCTGCTGCACTGCGAACCGATATCTCGTCTGAAGTACTGATTTAGGCTCGCCGGTCATATACTCGCACTCTTCATTCGACAATGACACGATAGCAGCAAAGTATACCACAAACATCAGTGCCTCTGTACTTTTCGTTAGATTGATCAGGTTAGACGTAGCTTCTAGGATAGTTTGTTGAGCGGTAGGCACATGAAGGACCTTGACCATAGGATTCACGTTTTCTAAGAATTTCTGCCATAGCTGAAATATCACCACCGGCGACGGATGCAATGCCGTCAAGCTGATCGCTTGTCGTCGATGCCGTAATAACCAGTCTGATGCGTCGGGCGAAACACTTCCAGGTGTATCAAAAGGCAGATCATCGCTCTCCGACTCCGTTGATTCTTCGAGAATCTCCTTTGAGTACTCCTGACCTACATCTGCGTACAGCTGATTGGCGAGATATCGAGTATTGTCTTTGTCCCCAATCACCATACCGTACTCCAGACCAGGAGAATCCAAGTCCGTATCGGGTGTTTTCTCGCCCGCCAAAGTGACATTTCCCAGGCGTGCGGTCGCAGTGCCCGAGTCTCCCTGTTCGGAGCTTTGCTGCTCATCGCCATCAAGACGCACCCCAAGTCTCGTCAATAGCTCTTCATACCGTTTCAGCTTCAACACCAGGTCTGTCTCCGGCGGCTTCTCGCCTCTTTTCCGGCGGCGCGGCGGTGCAGGCGCTATATATACGCATTCAACCCGAGCCTTTGTACAATTCGTGCAGCCACCTACGAGACGATCGCAACGGACCTTGCGCCGCGAGCAGAGCACGCACGCGTACGGCTTCACAGACGTTGGCCCCGAAGGCCTCCTGCCATCATCTGTCGGGGCAGCCGTCTGTCGATCCCGTGCTGACATCTCGAGGATATAGATACGTCTTAATCCACTGTGTGGAAGGTCTGAATAGAGAGGCTCCTGTCAAGCACATGCAGATTGCAGAGAGCGCATGGCGGTTTGAGAGTCCGCTGGTCCGGTTCGGTGCTAGACACCTAGATTGAAACCTTCTGCTAGGGCTTGAGAGCTGATTGTAGCCAGCTACATGGTTACGACGGCGATACGAGGGCGGTAGAGAGCATAGTCATCGCTCTAGCGTGCCCAGCTGTGTATAAGCCGCTCGCTAATCGTAGATACCGTAGCATACTAGGTGAAGGATTCGACCGTTTGATGAGGGGCCATTGTTGGTCCGTTGGTTGGTGTTGGCTCCTAATTTGGTGCTTGTGCGCCTTGATCCATGGATCTGGATCCACGTGTCCGTATCAGGTAAAGGCAAGGCGTGGCCGGACGCACAGTCGGGTCAGGGTAGAAGAAACTGCTAATATTTAGCCTAATCTTTGCAACAGACATGCATATTGCGATGATGCACGACATGCGAATATGTGCAAGTACATGTTTGAAACATGTGTATGCACGTACTTCCGAGGTGCTGACTGACGATTCGTACAAAGGACAAATTTGCCATGCTACATCTAATCCCAATACCTCCTCCTGTAAGGCATCTCGGATCTATCATCATCTCTACGCCAGAACGATCTAACAAAGGACACTAAGCATGGCTGCCAATTGAAGATGATATATCAAACTCTTTAGATGGCCATCACATGCACTACTACCTTACAGACGATCACTCCTCGATGACCATGACCAAGTTGACATTGCTCAGGCACGAGGATGCACATGTACAGACATGACTGTGCTATGTTGACAGTTTATTCTGATTTCATATTCCCCATCGATTCCTCGCCCCGCGAGAAATAGCCCTCACAGTGTACGAGGCAGGCATGTCGACAGTGTCAGCAACCGTTATGAAATACCTAGGTGTATTGATGCCATGGCGGCGAAAAGGGGTATAGTGTAACTAAATGAAGTTCTAGAGTACAAATCAAAGAAAACGAAAACTAAAAGTCACCCATACGAACAGACAGGGTCAACCGCGACAAGCACATCGTTGTCACATGCCATCAATTCATCAAAGATCATCTCCAACGAGCCAGTCTCCCTCAAAGATGCCCGAAACTCTTGCCATCAAAGGTGCCTTCATCGCGCTTCACTTCATACTCCGGCATCTCACTTGCCTTAAGGTGCTGTGGCAGAATGTCGCGGCAGGTAATTGCAAATCGCCGAATGCCTTTGTTTTCTACGCTGTGTTCATAGTACTCTTGAATAGCTTCGCCGTGCATGATGACGATATCACCATGGTTGAGGCAAAGCTTGATGATAGGCTTCGCGTTGGGTATCTTCTCTTTGGTCAAACCAAGCTCTTCCGGAATCTCTGCCAAGCGATCTTGCACCACTTTACTGACAGCAGGCGTCTTGCGCGGGTTTTTCGATGCCGACGCAGGTGGAGGGTTCTCTTTGACAAGTCGCTCGAGCTCGGCATTTATAGCAAGGCGTTCTTCGTATTTAAAACAGCCTGGGATGGGAGCCATCGTTTGGTAGCGTCCGACTTCGCTCTTAAGCCCGCTGTAGTGCTTATACTTCATCCGAAGTGTCATGGAGCCAGGCGAGCCGAGTGACAGTGTGGCGATGGATGGTCCCAGACCGGTTTCTCCGTCGTCATGGTACGATATGTGCGAGCCTTCGAAGTAGCCAAGTACTAGAGATTCATTAAAGTCATTGTGATCTGCTTCTGGGAAGGCTTGCTTCATAGCCCAATTTAGCAGTGTACGAGAGTTCCGGACGGCGGTCGGTGCAGCATCAAACGATAAGTTTGTCGCCTTGCCATCGAATTTGTATGGCATGCCATAGTTGACCGAGAACTGTGCGCAGAGAGTTCCTCCTTTCTGCAATCCTTTGCTCAGTGTGCGGCGTTCTAGAACCAAAGCTTTATGTTGCATCTCATCGAACATATGGTCAGCACCGGCATCCATGGCATTTGCAGCTGTGTTTGCTTTGAAGTGTGCAATCTGCCCACCATCAGTACCAGGAATTGTCAAGATACTGACTTCATAGTTGCCAATCGTCCGTGTCTTCTGGAGTACGGCACTATTTATCTTGTTCGGGAACACGATTTGGCTGGTTGACAAGCTTTTAGCATTCAAGATCGTGGTCCTCAAACTGTATGTGAGCCCACAGCCATCGTTGTGGCATTCCCAGGTTGTCCACTTAATTCGGGAGTTACACATACCACAGCGCGGACAAACGAATCCCTTCCAGGCATCCTTAGATGTATCCCTTCCGGACATGTCACCTTCCTCAATCGTCATCAACGCTGGGCGTAGAGGAGGAAGAGCCTTACTGCTGGTGTCCCAAGCGGTGTACTGGTGCAAGAAACGTTTGTCATAGACCAGCTCACTCTCGTTGGGCTCGGCACCATTGGGCAATCTCCAGAAATTGGCACAAACAGCTTGAAGGCACATCCACCCCTGAACGTAGATCCGCAAGCTTAGATCTCCGCACATTGGACATTTCTTTTTTACAGCGGGTCCGTCGCCTCCCAGTCTGCTCTGTGATTGTCCTTTTGTACCCCACCATGATTCAGCGAGGGGATCGAAGACCTCGAATCGGTATCTCCAAATGACGAGGCCATCACTCTTCTCAGTCCACGCATGGGTGGGCTTGAAATATCCCAGTACATTGTAGTTATGAGGAAGTGATGCAGGCGCCTTTTTTGCATTGATACCAAGGGTGATCACGACGGCAATCTGCGCTCTGATATTGTGCTCGACAGCTTTAACACGGCAATCCCGGGGACGGTCTGCTGTTAAGACCATTTCGCCAGAATTCTTGTCGGGCTTTAAGCCACCTCCAGCTCGGGAGATGATGACGGCATCATCAATATAATCCCTTACGTGGTCATTACCGTCGAACATGAAGCCAAAAGCTGTCCCTTTAGAAGTGTATGTACCACCTTGATGGGCTCGAAAGTATGGAACGGCTGAACAGAGATCTTGCCTTCCATTGGCCCAGACAGGTGGTGAGCCTCTTGGTTCGGGCTTTGCTTGAGGAATTGTGACAGATGATGCGGGCACTAGGCGTTTTGAACCTCTCTTCTTCGCAGGAGGTTTCTCCTTTGATGGCTTCGATTTCTTCTGCCGCTGCTTTGATCCCATTGCACAGTCAGAATCTACGTCTCCGTAGAAATCGCTGTCACTAATTACAGACCAGTCTAGAGCTATTGGTGTACCGTGAGCTTGTGAACTGACAATTGTCTTGGTGGTCTTCGGAATCTCTTTCTTCCAGATAGAAGCTTGCTTTTTGGACCCAACAAATTTCGTAGACGCTTTGCGTTTTCTCTTCTGTTGAACTGGTGTTTTCTCCACCACAATTTCGAGATCGCTTGGAACGTTGTCACTTAGGCCTGATGGCCATGGCGACAGGGACGAGCTCATCGCCCGGGACCTCTGTTGAACCGATGTTTTCTTCACCTCGATTTCAAGATCGCTGGGGACATTGTCACTCAAATCCGATGGCCATGGCGAAAGGGGCGGACTCATCACTTGAGACCTATCTATAACAGGGCTCATCACTTGAGACCTATCTATGACAGGGCTCATCACTTGAGACCTATCTATAACAGGCTCTTTCGTCATATTCTCCTTTCGTTTCGCAGATCTAAGGATGCTCTTGTTGATAGCTGGTACGAATTCAAGAGAAGTGTTTTGCTGGGTAGAATTAGATCCATTCGACGACAAGGATGAGAGGAGAAGACTTACTAGCGGTTCATCAAGCTGAGAAGTACTGGCAACGAGGTCTTGTGCTACTGAGGATTGCCGAATCGTTTCATCGGCAGTGAAATTGAGGTTCTCTGCAAGAGGGTCTTGCCCGAGAGCGGGCTTTCCAGGTTGCTCTCCATTCTCTCCGTGTTCCATTAGTATAAGAGACGTGGATATAGTGGCTGAGTTTGGGTTCCTGCAAAAACTAGAGCTAAAGACACTGCTCTGCGGCGTTGAATCTGATGATGACGTGGCACTTTGTGTGGCTCGAGAGTTGTCAGATACCGCCGGAGCCTTGTTTCTTGTTGCAGTTAAAGGAGTGGAGTAAGAAGCACAAGACTTTGTCGCTACTCTCCCAGAACGACGAAACTGTGGACCGCTTTCCAAAAGCTTCGTATCATGCGAATTATCTGGTATTTCATGGTATGCTATCAGAATCTCTCGTCTTTCTGTGGGTGTAAAATTGCTCAACGATAGTAACATACGGATATTTTGTTCAGTCATTTTTGCTAAGGAGAAGTTGGCATGACTGTGCAGAATTGAATATTTGAGAGGAAATGATGGAGAGTTTGACGTTTGTCTAAGTGCAAGGAAAAGAAGATCTTGAACAGCAGGTAGATTGATCAGGTTTCTGACGCTCGAACGTGGAAGATAGCGTTCAAAGGTCGCAGAAATGTGTAGAAACTCAAAGTGGAGATCACCAGATGAGAGACAGAACCCAAAGGCAAGGTCGGTGTGCGGCTTGGAAATTTCCGCGCCTCTGTTTCAACCTGAGAGGCGTGAAGCAGTCGGCAAAACTCGGACTCGGGCGAGTAACACAACACGGAATTCTGTTATTTCGATTGAAGCCGTCAAACGCCTCCTTCGACTAGACTTGTGCGGTAGAGACAGCTGTGAAGCATTGAACAACAGGTCTGACACAAGCAAGGTTGCAAGCGAGAAAAGGCTGAGAGCATCGCTTGAGGTATCGCCAAAACGACCTAATTCATTAGTCCATGAAACCGTGAGCTTCGTTTGGGGTTGTCAAAGATAGCTTAGGTAGATGAAGCTCAATGGATCCGGATTTACGGACGCTTCTTGCCGATCACTTGGACCCTTGTTAGCCATTCCTTCACTGATCACGCAAAGTCGCCCAAATCACTTTCCATCACCTTTACTATCGTGATTATATATACAATAGATCACCAGTTCTTGTTTCCTCTACACTACTACGAGTCTAATGACTCTCCAAGATACCCTATCCCTTCGTTCTATAGCGCGCAACTTCGCTTGGGAGACCTGAAGCACACTGAGAAGCAATTGAGCCATGTTTGGCTCTCAGGGTTTAATTCTACTGGCTTTGGGATATGTAGCTGCCAGTAATGGTATACGTAATGGTTCCAAGTTGTTCCAGACGCACCCATACTAGAACAGGCCCCGATCTATGTTCGAACGTCGTCAACGGTGTGGGACCTGGACCAGCTGCAACGTCAACACTCAGCTAACTCATCTCATTGAGCTGGTCTCTCACTTCACCGGCAAGTGATCAGACTCCTTACATGGGGCTTGAGCGTCTATTGAGAGCTCGGTTCCCGCCTCGTTTTTCCGATGCTGACACAATTATCATGATAACTGTCCCAGTTATCACGTCTTCACGCTCTTTCAGGGAATGTAGCAATGAAGGATGAGTCTTTTCAGCCTTCTGCTAACCCGAATGGTCACAAAATTGTACTTGCCTTCTGTAGAGTACTGCATATTCTCCAACTTCTGGGTGCTCATAATGACACGTCGCTGTCATATATGAGCAAGAGATTCGTCAACTTTAATCCTAGCGGGTCATTAAACAATCCCTCTACTTCTTACGAGTACCATTAATACCTTAAACTTTCTAGAAGCTCCAATTTCCTCTCCAAGGACCTTGTCAGCAAAGTTAGGCTATGCTGTCACTGCTCCGTTTGCTAAGGTCTTGATGTTTCACAAGAAAAGATCATAGGGCATAGCTGCCTAGGCTATCCCTTGATCATAGACCTGGTGAAGGCGCCTTTGCAGGTCCTATAGTAGTCTAGTCTCGATGTACAATAACAAGTGAGTTTTCACCGACTAACTAGCGATTCGATGGGCTACCGTGATCATTCAATCCTCACCAGAGACCGACCTTCATACTTAGGTTTGTATATGTTCATGGTATTTCTGTATTAGAGAGTGTTCTGGTTCAGGTCTTTCATGACTTATCTATGTGCTCAATCCTCCCTCCTTCGAGGTGGAGCTACATAGATCTTTTTGAACAGGAACTGTACTATTTTGGTAAGGTTTTGCGTGTGTTTAATCATTTCATTCACAATTGCAGCCTTGGACAAGATGCTGGTGGGTGCGCTTCACTTCTCTTGTGGAGGACGACAACTGATCTCACAATCTTATAGATACACCAGAAAGATAGGTTGTATCCAGCCCCAATTGTGTCTATGCTGCACTGCTTCACTAGACGAGTGTACTCAACCACATGGTCGTCAGTCTGAAGCGGCCTGGAGGTTGACGGCGATCAGTCTGACACGGCTATATTGTCAGAAATTCTCAAGATTTTTACCTCTTGGTTTAGAATCCTATGCAACTTGTGTTAAGATACTGATATGAGATCTCAGGAACGTCGAAATGGAGGACAGGGCCCAAAAATCAGATAATGTGGCATAGATTTCATGATGGTAAGAGCGATTGCTGTCAGGTTTTGAGAAACTCAGGGCTGACAAATATAGCTATCATTGATTATCACAAGCATCGCAAGCATCACAACGACAAACATAACAAAGGCCTGATCAAACAGATTGAGCAAGCGAATACGAGTCCTGCAGATGCAATGAGCTTCCTAGGAGACATTGCGGTTGGACTTCACGGCTAAATGGAATCACAACAAGCTTCGTACATTGTCATTCGTGGAGCACACTGCCAACCTCCCTATGAGACAGATTCCGTACTCTCGGATACACTTATACAATCCGTCACGAATCAGTTTGAAACAGACATACCCAAGTATGAATATAACAATTTAGTACAACATATTGTAAAGAAAATAGTCAGATCGGGGCTTCTGATCAAGTAGGATGATGACAACGTACTGGATGGTGGTACCACAAGCTCCATGCGGGTCCTATCAGACAACTCAGAACGCGCTGGTGCGAAGGGCCTTGAGCAAATTGGAGAGTACAGAGGATGTCAATCAGGTTATGGAGACATTGGAATGAATATGGTCACAGAAATAACACGAAAGAAGTAATTTTGATTTGTATACGCAGGGGAGGGTAGCCTGAGGAGCAGAATCAACAGATGAAGTCGTACATAGAGAATTGATGAGTTGATCGAAGCAAAACGTTGTTACTTGGAATGGAAGCACATTTTGACATCCTGTGTCGTGTTAATTAATACATGGAACATTTTGAGTGTACAATTTCCCCGGCAATGACTCAATACTGTGACCGGTGACGGGCGAAGAGGGATATATCTAAAATCATGAACCAGGAGACGAACACAGATGAAACTGTTTCTGCCTGGTCGAGCGCGATCAGAAGTTTAAGGACGAAATGAACAGCCGATGCTATAGCAAACGGCAAAATGTCAATCGCATTGATAACATCCATGAAAGAAGTCATGTCAACATTCTCTGAGTCCTACTATCGATCTCGATGACAAAGTACAACAGTCGATCATCCAATGGCGACAAGTAAGCTAGAACTAGCCACGATAAGGGATGCTTGTAGGCGAAAAAATACGTATAGCACTGATTATTGGTCACAGATGCAGTACTCTCTCTCGCTGATACTCGGAGAAAGGTCTAGTCAAAGCAAAGTTGCGGCCTCAGGCAATTTCTCGCACGTGTCGTTCAGCGCGCTACCACGTGAAGGTGGCGCAGACGTCACCCGCGTTCGAGACAATGACAGCTATACACTCCTCCCTTCTACCTCAGTCTTGTCGATTTTTGCATCCTTCCTACACCCACTCTGTCACGACATCACAATGGCCGGTCCAAAGTATCAAAACGTCCCACAGCGCGACTCGTTCGACAACCCGCAGTACTCGCAAGCCCCGCCTTCGTATGAGCAGGCAGAGACCTCCACCAACGAGGCCCTCCTCGGAGGCGCTCCTCGTGGGGAGGATGACAACCTTCCCGACGACTTCAAGGTCAGTACAACATGCTGTCTCGAGCTCTCGTCTAGTATGCGAACGCTAACGGATCGACACAGTTCGGCGGCGTCGTCAGCGAAGCAACGCTCGATATCCGCATGCAATTTGTTCGCAAAGTCTATGCCATTCTGTAAGCCTTAGCAGTCTTTCACTTCAGAGCGTGTCTCACGAAATTATAGCACCGTCCAGCTTCTCGCTACCGTCGCCCTGAGTGCCGTGTCTTTTGTCAGCCCTACATACAAAAACTGGATCCAGAGTAATCAATGGATGATGTGGCTATCGCTCTTCGGAGCTATTGGCTTTATGCTGCTCACATTCTGGAAACGGAAGTCATACCCAACGAACTTGCTGTTCCTCGGAGGATTTACGGCCCTCGAGGCATACTCGATCTCCGTCATTACGTCCTTTTACGATGCCAAGATCGTTCTCGAAGCCTTAATCTTCACGGTCGCGATATTTGTCGCTTTGACGCTGTTCGCCTGCCAAACCAAATACGACTTTACCAACTGGATGCCTTACCTGTTCGGCGGCCTCTGGGTTTTGATCATCTTTGGTTTCATGGCCGCATTTTTCCCGTACAACTCCAAGGTCGAGCTTGGCTACGGAGTTATTGCAGCTTTGATCTTCAGTGGATACATACTCGTCGACACCCAACTCATCATGCGTCATTATCACGTCGAAGAGGAAATTGCGGCTGCCATCTCTCTTTACCTGGATATCATCAATCTTTTCCTTGCTATTCTGCGCATTCTCAATAGCCAGAACAATAACTGATTCTAGCCGGGCTTTTCATCTTACGAGAGGGATGAATGGTAAGCATGGTACGTATCGCGGGTTGGCAACGAAGGTCGAATTGGCTGGATCGCTCTGGAGAATCCCAGTGCGTTGAATCTTATGTACCTGTTTCCTTCGAACCTTGATTAGCGTTGTAATGCGATATCTGCTCTCTGCTATTATTCTTGTTCAAATGCACACAAAACGCTTCACGAAAACAGTAGAACATGACAAATTGAAGAATCATTGGATCGTCTGACTATACGAAAGGGCAAAAGTACTCCTCAGCCCACGTGCACCTCCCATAAATTCATGTACTTGTGACAATGCAGCTGATATGTTGACGTTGTTAATATAAGAGCTACTACAGAAATCATAAATGCAAAGAGATCATCACTCGAGCCCATCGTACGCCAGCAAGACTCGCTTCCACTTATAGTTATTACCAGTAATGTAACATGATTTAGTACGAAATTAAGTTGCTTTACATAGGCAATGTTGACCTACCACTGCTGTAAGCCAAAGCAGCCTTGATTCCAAGGCTACTGGCGCGGGTACGATGACAGGTAGGAGAATGCCTCCACTGACACTTGATCACTGTCAAAATACCTTCATTCGCCATAAATGCACTGACATCACTAGATAATCCTGCAGCTTTTCATTAAATAACCAAAGCCACGAAGCCGCGCTGAGACAAAGCTCGTCGTTCGTGACTGGCGTGAGGGAAGGGAACAGGGCTTGACCCCTATTCTTGACCATATATCACGCTAGACAGAATACACTGATAGAGAGTAGGACAAAAGGTTGTAATCTAAGTTGTGTTTGACCTTCAACAGTACTGAAGAGGCTGCATCCCATTTTGGTGATATGGTAGAAAGTACGCTTAAGAAATGGTCAAGTATTATGAGCTCTTGACACAGTACTTAGGCGATGTGTTCTGACACTTTCTTGGAGAGATAGAAGAGCGAGCCCGGATTGTGAGGTGCTCTATAGGTTCAAAGGGTGACTGGAAAGCTGATACAGTCTCACAGAAACTATAGTCTGGTCAAATTGGCTGGATACTTGGCCGTTGAACTGGAAAAGTGGTTGATTGGAGTCGTGCTCCCGTGTATCATAGCAGGGAGGTGATGGCGAAGATCATGGGTTCGATAAAGCTGAATATAACTTCGTCTCAGGTTTCAAGAGATCGAAGCTTCGATCAAGAGACAGATTCTGGGCAATGCTTGATGCTTGGGAAGCATGAAAAGATATCGCGCGGCCAAGACAAGGGGCTCGTGATATTCATCCGGACCCTGATTGTACTCTGATCAGCACAAGTTATCGGGCTATTTTTCTCAGACACTGATAACTGCTGCCTGCTACATGACTTACACATGCTCAGGCTTATTTCAATCGAAGCGCGCAGATCCTACATGCGCAATTCCTTAGTTCTGTGGTTCTAATAGCAAGGGCGAGCGGATGTTGAATAAAAGCATCATTCCAAACTGAGTACCATCTTGGGCGTATTGTTGTGTAATATTTCTCCATAGTTTCTCAGTAAGGTGAAATTTCTCGAAGCTACATGTCTTGATTCCTACAGATTTTGAAGTTACCTCTGTCGCAATCGCCCGAGACCATCATCTTTATGTCTGACGACATGACGTAACATCAATTTCGATTATCATTGCTCCATTCATAGTTTCTGGTGGGAGATAGCCTGTGGATTTTGTATTTACCTAGAAGGAGGAGGTCCAAGTCTACAAGATAAGGCTGTATGACATGAAGGCTGTTAATAATTACTATTTGCCATCCCTACAGGGGCTAATACTAACTAATGATCAATATTGAACACGATAAGCTTGCCAATGCATTATGGAGTTTATGAGCGCTCAGTACAGGTCGTAAGATGTATTCTTATGTTCATCGAGTCCATGTTCTAATTTTCATTCCTGGAGTTCTTCAGAGCTGTCTCCAGTACTAGGTTCACTCCGTGTGACACTCGTTTGTCCAGCATATTATTGAAACTACAACCCATCCTCTTACGAGATAATGGAAGCATGATGAAGCTCAGGACCTCTCGGTACACATGTTTGATAGCTGGTATATAGGGACAGATACGTCTCATTGCCGAGTCAAATTTTCCGTCACCTTATAGCCGTCAGGGTCATGACATTCAAGATAGAAAGCGAATTCAGTAAACTACAGATCTCTTTCCGCAACCATCACTTATTGTAACAGGCCAAGCTCAACGTTCGTGTGTGTCAGTTGTTCCAACGCTGGGTCGATCTTCAAGCATGACTTTGCATACTCGTCAAGATCTCATGAGAACGTAATGTTAGCCAAACGTCATGCCACAAATTGGCCTATATTAGCGACTCAAAACAGCACTGGATTCCTCCATGGTAATCCTCCATGGTAATTTTTCAATCACAACGGCAGAGATGACATACACTAGATTGAGATATATCAGTGCCGCTCTGGTATCGACAGGACGAGATATAGAAACTTGAGCCGGGTAACTGGCTTATGAGTATTGTATTCGAAAGCCCTCGTATTGGAGGAAATTTATGCTTTTCCAAGGTTTGATGTATCTCAACATCAACTCCAGTGGACTTTGATGATGTTGTGTAGCACTACCTAATACAATATATCTGCGGGAAATTTGAAGCTTCCTGCTTTGCAAAGCAATTAAGCTGACCACTTTCATCTTCGATCGGAAGCCGTATTCCGGCGACTCCATAATCGTCTGCCTCCCCCAAGTAGCTATAAATAATCTCGAGCACCCCCACCGGTCCATTGATCCCAGGAAGAATGATTTCCTCATAGCACTCGATTCCAGTACCTATGAATCTCCTGGCTTTATTCTCGGAACTCAGAGTAAAGTAATCTCTATCTCTCGGGAAATGGTAGCCCTGTCCCTTCTTCGGTAATCTTCACTGGCTCCACCTTCATTGGTTCGTCGGAGCTGAAGCTCAGTTAGTCGATAGCGCTATGGTCGTGGATAGACTGGACTGTGCTGAAATCCACTTACCAATCCCTTTTCTTATAGGCAAGCACTGTATCATTGCCCTCAGCGACGGTAGTGCGTGCTACTGCAGCAAGAAGCACAGTGAGGGATAAGATGTACATCATCTCTTCGTAAATTGCTATTTGATACTAGTGTACTCTGTCGATCTTATGTCAGAATTATCCGCTAGTTGTTATTTGTGGCCAAAGATGTGGTAGCGATGTCTAGCATGATTTTAGGAGGCAATCACCGCCATTTCCTCCTTATACATTACTGTTATGATCTCATACTAGGCAGTACTTGTTCAGTGATGCGAGGAACAAAGCACTGCGTTGTTCCCAGTGTTTGAAAGCTCACAGAGTCAACAAAGAAGTTCAGCTGAGCGTTTGTTGTGCCTTGGGCTCGGCATGTCATCATCATAATGCATAGTCTCATTGTTCACTTCTGGTCACAAAGCTTATGTATAGTAGAAGCTACCTTTGTCAGGGACCCGGATCCACCTGTAACAGTGCTGTCAGCACGAGTGTCTTCTCAAGATAAAGCAGTGTGAGAGTCTGATTGGGGTAAACTTGCACGAATTTCTCATGTTCAAGTCACCATTGACCCCAATATATAAAACGTCTCCTGACACAGTAACATGGTCCTTGCATGCATGAATTGGCGAGCTTTCGGAAAATTATTCTCCGATTTCCCTGTTGATTAGTCCTGGGCCTCCGCTTCTATTGCACGCAAAAAAGAACTTGGGGATCGTTACGACTACCTAAGCTAAGACTGGTAAGGAATGTATCATATTGTCCCTAGTAAAATCGCTTATAGATTGTACACTCGCTCTTCTTGGCCAATACATGATGACAACACATTGAACAGAGCGAACCGCCTATTTTAAGGCGGTGTGTTTCAACGAAGTCGCGTTTAGGATTAGAATCTCCGAATGAGACTGTGAAGGTGACGTTAGGTTCCCTTCGACTGTATCCATACATAGACATCTCAGCCATAGAGGACATTAACGGGAAGGTCGTATTAGATCAAGCTGTCACACGACTGCTCATGTGCGACCTGTCTCAAGTAATGATATACTGACGACGGCTTGAAAGTATCAGGGTGACGCAAACGGCATTCAATATGAGCGGCTAGAAGTACATAAAAGCACGATCTTACTGATTCTTTGCTGCGCCTCTCATCACTCTTCTTACGCTGATTCTCCAATTTCTGACTTCTGACTTCTGACTTAACATCACTTTGGAAGACAAGTACACGAAGTACTTGATCGACTGGAATCACACACACATACGGAGGGGAACACTCACCTAATACCCCTTACATACGGACCAAAGATCAACAACATGCGCCTCAGTACAGTTGTCGCAGCTCTGGCTATCGCTCTTGTAGGAGCTGCTGAAAACCCCTTTGGTTATCATATTATCGAATATGATGACGACAAATGGTAAGATTCTTACCTCTATTGATAAGTACAAACGTACGACTAACACGCACCGATGGACAGCGAAGGAAAACTCATCAGTGTCAGCAGCGGGGTCGATGAAGTGATGCTTGATAGCCGCACCAAGTACTTTCGAGTGCGAACAAATGGTCCTGGATGGTGGATCGGTCACCCCTACAGCTGCGACTGCAAGGACTGTCTGTGGCAGTATCCTCACGTGGAGCGATACATGTCGGAAGCAGAGGCGAAGAGACAAGGTTTCGCCGACGCTCGTACATTCAACCGAGAGAAACAAGGTGCGGACACCTGTTTCACAAGACAAAATGCCATCTGGAATAAGGATGTTCAGTGTCTGCGACTTGGTGGCACCTAGCGACTCCAATAGCCAGGTGTCCATGGGCATACGTGGAGGCTTTGTTGATGGCGTAAGCGTTTTAAGGTCCTGTACTTGATTTTGGGACGACAATTTCTTCATCTTGTCTTCGACGAGGATTTTCGAGGCATAGAGGTTTCCATCTGATCATTGAGATGATTTCTTTTGTGGCAATGCCACATCCCGATGTATGGAGGTGGTCAACTAGCACGTGTGAATTCTACATAGGGATCAATCAAATTTGCAATCACGTTCGTACCTTTCGCGTGCGTTAACATATTGAACAATCCGGCATAATGGTATTGAAGAAAAGGACATCAGGGTAGGTTTGCGGTCAATCGATGTCATGGCAATGCCAAGACCACGACGCTTGGACCGCAGCGACGTGTGACTTCCGGCAACCAACTGCCACTTCTGAGTCTCTGACATTCTGTCCTCCCAGTCCTTCACGGATACACATACCGCTCTGCGAGAAGGCACACGCGCCTTGTCGAGTACCTTGTGCCTCTAATAATATTGTCCGCCCTCTCCTCACACTCATTAACAGCACCAGCGAGACTCGAGAAGGTAAGCGTCAGAAATATGCTCCGCAGGGTCCACTCTCTCCACCCCACTGTATAATTCTGCCTCTACAAAACGGGACGATCTAACACAACAACTAGGAACACACACACTCATTTTGCTACTATGGACTCGATGCGATCCCTCAACACTTCGTTGCCTTCGACAACATCACCGAAAAAACACAACCAACCTCCAGAACAACTTCTCCAAGCGTTCAGGGCTGCCGCACTTTCGGTCACAAATCTGTACAAAACTGCCGCTTCGGATCAGGCAGCAGCACATGAAGCCGGCTATCAAGACGCGGTCGAAGATCTCATAGCTTTCCTGGACAAAGAAAACCTAGGATCGGGAAGTACAGATGGTTCTAGGATAAGACAGTGGGCTACGGAACGCCTCGCTGGTTCCGCACCCCCTCAGAATAACAGCGAGAGCGATGAAGAGACGGAAGTAGAGAAACGAGCCCGTAGCTCTTCCCCAGTTCTGGAACGCAAGTCTGTTCAAGAGACGCAACAGACGCCTACAGCGCCGACGCCCATAGAGCGTCATGACTCGGCGCCCCCAGTATCGCCGGACGAGACAAGTCGATCGATACCCTCTGGGGAGTTTACTTTCCGATCAAGCCACCCTTTTCCAAGCACGAATGACGTTGATATGGAAACCACCGATAATAGCCAAAGCTCTACCACACAAGTACCCGCCATGCGACTCGAAATCCACCCACGAGGATCAAGAAACCCTCCCCGACATGGTAGTCGGAACCGCAACGCGAACTCTGCAAACCTGGGACATGGTGCCGGGATGAAAAGACGGCATCAACTCGAAGAGTTCTTCGACATTGGCAACTTCGGCAACGGCAAAGACCGATTTGGTGGCGGGGGCAAGAAAGGGCGCTTCTCATGAATGACATGTACGACTGATCCATGATGTTCTCGAATACCTGCATCGACAAAGGCGTTTATCACGGACCTCGGTCCACGATCGGAGACAGTTTTGAGACTTAGCAATGATGGGCTGCATGGCGCGGGGCCCTTTGACGATTTGTTTGCATTCGATCGGTATGAATAAACGCAGAGGACACGATATTGCGGCGGAGCAAAGGCGATGTCACGACATAGAATTATACCCTAGTTGAGCTTCATCCCGCATTTCTGTGCATAGCGGGTCTTGATACATATACAAATACAAATACATACGATGACCTCCCGACTGACTTCCTGGCTGGTCTTTTCCATGCTGTCCTCCCACTACCGCATATATACAATCCCACCACCCAGCCTTATTCTCCTATCCTCTTATCCTCCCCCCAACCTTCCTTCCTCATTTCCCCCATCCCCGATCCCATATCCCAAAATCACATTACCCACCGATACAGCCCCATCCCCACCAACATTGCCGAAATCCCCGTAATCCCACTCCGCCGCGCATGCACCCCAAACCGCGACGCACTCTTCGCTATCCGCCGCTCGTTCTCCGTTATCTGCCGCTGTCCTTCGTAGTATGTGTATGCGCCCAGTCCGACGAATGCGGCTGCGCCTGTGAGTGTGGGTGTGCTTGTGTCAGTTTTTGTTTCTTTCTTCGTTTTGGGGGAGGGAAGAGGAGTGAAGAGGAGGGGGAGAAGGATGGGATGGGATGGGATGGGAGGAAGGTTAGGAAGTTACACACCCATTACTCGGCATGGCATGCAGTCGTAGTCTGGCGGGAGGTCTGTGGCGGAGGCTTTTGGCGAGGGGACTTGTTCGAGGGGAGGGTAGGCTCTGTAGGGGTTGTATTTTGGTTTTTCGGGGGGTGGTGTTGTTTGGGAGGGGTCGGAGGAGGACATTGTTGAGGATAAGGTGTGCGTGGACTTGGGCTGGAGCTTTCGGGGCGGTTTTATTGGTGGTGGTGGTGGTGGTGGTGGTGGTGGTGTCTACGTTGTGCGTGCGAAGATGTTTTGTGAATTTGGGATTTTGGTATGGTGTTTTGGATAATAATTATGATATGGAAGGTGAGGCTGGAAAGGTGGAGGTATCAAGGATTCGCGTGCGGGATGAGAACTGCGCTACGAGCTATCAGACGGGAGCAAGGTTGTGGATGAGCAATCTTGAGATTGTAACTTGCTTACGGCGCATAGGCGTGAGCATCTAGATTCAAATATACAAGTGAGGTATGCCAAAGCTAATGTAACAATTGCGAGTCCAGCGCAGCATCTGCGCGAACATCTATCACGACCCAGAGTTTCTGGCCTTCTTGCGACTGCTCGTACTCTCTCGATCAGCAGGATCTCTCTTCCTCTTGCCTCCCTTCCCTCCCTTTGGAGGCTTGTAGGCAGCATCATCGTCTCCACCCTTGCTTTTTCGACCGCCTCGACCTGTGACAACAGGAGCCTCGATGAAGGCAGTTTCCTCATCGACATCTTCCTCCGGCTTCACTGAGCCCTTGGCCTCGCTCTTGCGCTTCCCGCGGGCAGCGCCCGTCGCTCGTGGTGCTGACTTCTCCGACGCGACTTCGTTGTCGGGCTTTGGGTCTTGGAGGAAGACCTGCGGCTGGTAGCGGCGCAGCCAGTTGTATGCACTATCAGGATTGGAAACGCTTACTTCCTTTTCCGACGGGATGGGGACTTTCGACACCATATGTATTGGACGTCCCCCTCTTTCGGACGATGACGACGGGTCGGCGAGAACAGAATCAAGCGCCATGAGATGCTCTTCCTCATGCGCAGGCGTCATGTAGCCTGGCAGTTCGTCTCCAAGCAGGTCCTCGGGCAGGTGCTCAGCGGGGTAATGCGTATGCGGTGTGTGTTCGAGCAGGTAGCTAAGGGATTTTGGCTTCAGTCGATCGGGTGCATCGCCGTTTGTTGTGCCGTTGCGCGATTTGCCTCTGCTCGCGTTGGGATCTTGTTCTGTCTCGAGTGAAGGCACGACTGATGCACTGGGCGAGGGAGAGCGAATATCGTAGTTGAAGTGTTGAGGCAGGCGTTTCTCTTCGTTGATGTCGAGGAGGAGTTCTTGGAGCTCACTGGTGGTGGTCAATAAATACCCTCTCCAAGTCCAGGACAGATGTAGCATACTCTATTTGCTCCTGTAGTCGACGCGCAAGGGCCATAGAACGGTGTTCTTCGCGAATGAGTTCATTGCTGGATTGCATTTCGTTCTTGAACATCCATCGTATCTTCTGGTATTTCCTTCTGCGAAGGGTCAGACCGGCACACTCTCGACACTCTCGACACTCTCTTGAAGCTTGCTTACCGTAGGGATTTCTGTGACTTGTTCGGATCCTGGGGTACTGACGGCGCGTTTGCAGGTGTCGCCGATAGAGATTCCTGGGCGGATGCCATTGTGGACAAGAAGTGCAGAGGAAAGGTGCGAGTTGCTGTAGATGGCGTGGACGAGGCTCCGTGTTCGAACAATGCCCTGAGCTGGACAGAGAGAGGCAGGGGAAGTTGCGGCGCGACGGAAACTAAATTCTTGGATGCCTCAGGCCGCAATAAACGGTATCTATCGTCGGCAGGCCTGGAACTTCGCCCGATGCGCGTCAATCAGCTGCTTTGAGAACGACGGGCAGCTTTTGTTGGCTCTCCGGCTTGTCTCGTGTCTCGTGGCCCAACTGTGTGTGACTTTATTCTTCTTGTGTTCCACAATTACCATCTTCTACATCAGCTTCATCAATCGACCTTCTTCTTGACGCTCGTTATTCCCTTCTCCATTTCCCCCCCTCTCTCCCTCTCTCTCTCCGCGGGCTGTTCGGAATCTGTCCACGCGGCATAAATAAGGTGAGTTCACTACGGGCCCTGAGTCACTACAGTTCACTTTGTCTGACGTACGTCTGCTCTCAGGTCATCGAAATATTCTCGCTGTTCACTCGACGTCTTGCCGCGCTACCGATCTCTCTACTTCTCCCGTCGTCACCCTCCGTCACGTATATTATATTTACTGGGCTGACCCTCACGGCCTTTCTACGCTCAACATCTCCCCCCCCGAACCACACCCATATATCACAACGATCACCCCACCTACAATCTCAAGATGCCTCTTGAACCAAGTGCTGTCAGAAGAAGACGCTCAAGTAGCCTGATCTACACGGAGCCAGCAGAGTCATTCGAGCAGCTGACCGACCAGTCCGCGCTCCCGAACCTCAATTCCCAATGGGTGAATGCCAAAGGTAGGCAGACTCATAAAAAAAACTAGTAGTGTACAAATCCAGCACAACAGAGCAAAAAGCATACTGACAAGGATATCTAGGCGCCTGGGTCATCCACTTTGTGCTCATCTTCGTGCTCAAGATCGTGTTCGACATCATGCCGTGGATCTCGCAGGAGACGTCCTGGACGATGACAAACATCACGTACATGTGCGGCTCGTACCTCATGTTCCACTACGTGCGCGGCGTGCCCTTTGACTTCAACGCCGGCGCCTACGACAACCTCAACATGTGGGAGCAGATCGACAATGGCGAGCAGTACACCCCCGCCAAGAAGTTCCTCCTCAGCGTCCCCATCATTCTCTTCCTCATCAGCACCCACTACACCCACTACGACCTCTCGTACTTTGTCATCAATCTCGTCGCCACTCTGACCGTCGTCATACCCAAGCTTCCGCAGGTGAGCCGCCCTTGCGTCCCTCCCCCCCGGCCCTTCACTCATGTAGAAATGCCTTTGCTAACTCAAACCCCGAATCATAGTTCCACCGCCTGCGCATAGGCCTCTTCACAGATCCACCAGAGGATCGCTGATTGTTCTCACGTCAGGTTTTGGTATCTGTTGGGCGTTGGGTCACTGTACATTTAGTCGCTACACTACACTGCACACACACACACACACACACACACACACACACACACACACACACACACACACACACACACACACACACACACACACACACACACACACACACA